>NC_139631.1:53526082-53611082 GCF_964638095.1 Poromitra crassiceps | reverse complement strand
CAGTTGGGTTGACTATGGAGGTTGTGCACCAGCTGCGAGAAGCAAAATAAACAGAAGGATGCATGTTCTGGCTTCACTATTAAATATCACTGAAGAAGACGTTTCAAATTTCCTCCAGTGTTGACAGTATTAATGACACTTTATTGGCTTAGAACTTATAGCCTACATCTCCATTACAATACAAGCAGCTTGTGATCTTCACATTGACAATGTGTGCAGGTCCATTGCTTGGATGCTGTGGCTAAATGTAATGACTCCCCTCATTAGTAAATGCTCTCTCACAGGGCTGCCAAGCTGTTCCATCTGACTTGTGTTCAGCTCAGGAACGCTGGGAAATGTTGACAAATGCCACTCTACAAGGACTATCAAACTACAAGGACTATCAAACTCATTCTACAAGGACTATCAAACTCACTCTACAAGGACTATCAAACTACAAGGACTATCAAACTCATTCTACAAGGACTATCAAACTACAAGGACTATCAAACTCACTCTACAAGGACTATCAAACTCACTCTACAAGGACTATCAAACTCATTCTACAAGGACTATCAAACTACAATGACTATCAAACTCACTCTACAAGGACTATCAAACTACAATGACTATCAAACTCACTCTACAAGGACTATCAAACTCACACTACAAGGACTATCAAACTCACTCTACAAGGACTATCAAGCTCACTCTACAAGGACTATAAAACTCACTCTACAAGGACTATCAAACTCACTCTACACGGACTATCAAACTCACACTACAAGGACTATCAAACTCACTCTACAAGGACTATCAAACTCACTCTACAAGAAGGACTATAAAACTCAAGAAGATGATTTCCACTCTATTTATGAACAGTATTTAGTTGTACTTTCAATACTTAAGTACATTTAATATTTGATACTTGGTACAGAAAATATTACAAGTCTTGTATTCAAGTAATATTCTAATAGGTGACTTTGACTTTGTCTTTTTCTGTGAAGATCTCTGTACGTTTACTCAAATATGGCTTTCGAGTACTTTATACACCACTTACTAAACTTGAAGGGCAGGACAAATAAATTGCAACAACTAAAGAGATTCCTCTCTCATTTGAGGCTGCCCATGAAGACGTCCGCTGACCTGTTGACAGGTTTCTGCTGCTGTAAACAAGCTGTCAGGAGATAACATCTCAGGCTGAGGGCTTTCAGGGAACATACTGTAGCTGTGATATCACGTTAGACATCTGCATAATGATATTACTGTCTGAAGCAATCAGCTGACCAACTGGCCAGAGCCACAGAGCCACAGAGCCACAGAGACACAGAGCCACAGAGACACAGAGCCACAGAGACACAGAGCCACAGAGACACAGAGCCACAGAGCCCCAGAGCCCCAGAGACAGACACAGAGACACAGAGCCACAGAGACAGACACAGAGACACAGAGCCACAGAGACACAGAGACAGACACAGAGACACAGAGCCACAGAGACACAGAGCCACAGAGACACAGAGCCACAGAGACAGACACAGAGACACAGAGACACAGAGACAGGTCCATGGGACTTTGTCCAATGTTTACAATATTCCAAAACAATCCATCTTGGGAACGGTGAGTGAGATCCCTCCTCATGTCTTTGATTTAAAGAAGCTGAAGAAGAAATATGTCTAGATGGATCAAGAGAAGTTGGGACAGTCCAAAGTGTTTTGAAAATGCACAAATTCAGACAGAAGATGACACAGCACCTCTGCTGGCCGGGGGAGAGAACCCCCCCCCCCCCCTCAGCTCAGCCTGGGCCCAGTCCCCCCCCCCCCCCTCAGCTCAGCCTGGGCTCAGTCCAACCCCCCCCCCCCCCCCCCCTCAGCTCAGCCTGGGCCCAGTCCCCCCCCCCCCCCCCCCCGAGCTCAGCCTGGGCCCAGTCCCCCCCCCTCAGCTCAGTCCAAAATACCAGGCCAGAGAGAAAGAATGATGCTTATTGTTCATTGTATACCTGCAGATAGACAGACATGCAGGAGGAGGCACAGGTTTCTGTTTCCTACAAGCCCTCTGCACTGCAGAGCTGCCATGAAGTGAGGTTATTGTCAGGAGCAAAGCAATCTATAAAGAGGAAAGACAGCAAGCCAGGCCACTGGTGAAAGCAGTCCTCTGACAGTGAGACAGACAGACACTGGTGAAACCACTCCTATATCAGTGAGACAGACACTGGTGAAACCACTCCTATATCAGTGAGACAGACAGACACTGGTGAAACCACTCCTATATCAGTGAGACAGACAGACACTGGTGAAACCACTCCTATATCAGTGAGACAGACAGACACTGGTGAAACCACTCCTATATCAGTGAGACAGACAGACACTGGTGAAACCACTCTTACTTAGCACAGATGTTAATTTGGCACGCCCCCTTCAGTCATGCCATGTCAATAGACCCTTCTCACGGGGGCCATTTTGTGTCATAATGGCAGGGTAAACACAGGTGCAAGCAACACACTAATGAGGGTTTCCAATTTCCATGATTGGAAGTTGGAAACCCTCATTAGTGTTTTGCCTGCACCTGTGTTTACCCTGCGATTTCGACACAAAATGGCCCCCGTGAGAAGGGTCTATTGGGATCTAAGCCAAGGCATGAAGGTGAGATAAAGTCAGGTGAGGACGAGTGAGTCAAGGCATGAAGGTGAGATAAAGTCAGGTGAGGAGTGAGTCGGCATGAAGGTGAGATAAAGTCAGGTGAGGACGAGTGAGTCAAGGCATGAAGGTGAGATAAAGTCAGGTGAGGAGTGAGTCGGCATGAAGGTGAGATAAAGTCAGGTGAGGAGTGAGTCATGTGACACCTCTAACATCGCTCCATGTGAAGCCACTCTGAAAGAGAACACCTGATTAAAGATGCTCTACTGTGCCAGCTGTCCTGTGCGGCTTCAGTATCTGCTGATTATGACCAAGGGACACCCTCCGCTTCTGAAGAATGAGACCAATGTGGAAGAAACTTAAACCTGCTTTCTTCCCATAGACCATATGAATATCTGGGCATCTACTGTGATGTCACCCATTGGTTTTTGCACTTTTGAAACCTTGAGGTTAGAAGATAAAGCAGACTATGCTTTGGGGCATCATTGATCGTGCAGCTCGCCGATCATGGAACAATAGTCGGCCGCACCGCATCTCTTCTCCTCACTTCTCTTCTCCTCACATCTCTTCTCCTCACTTCTCTTCTCCTCACATCTCTTCTCCTCACTTCTCTTCTCCTCACATCTCTTCTCCTCACATCTCTTCTCCTCACTTCTCTTCTCCTCACATCTCTTCTCCTCGCATCTCTTCTCCTCACATCTCTTCTCCTCACATCTCTTCTCCTCACATCTCTTCTCCTCACATCTCTTCTCCTCACATCTCTTCTCCTCACTTCTGGCTCCAAATAACCAAGATGGCGACGGTTCAAATGCCAAAATCCAGGCTTCAAATCGGGAGTCCACAAACCAATGGGTGGTGTCACGGTGTCTGCGTCTATATTTCAATCAACTTTATTAACGGACACACAGTCCATATAGCAACCCACATACAAACACATGTAACAATTAAAAGATAGCACTCAAAATAAATAATACTATAAGAGGCACTTATAGCAACATTTCCACATTAGACTGGGATCTCACAGAACACCCGGATTGGTCAGCAGCACCACAATGGCATTTTGAGAGACATTCAACCGACAAATAAACTTGTACGTCAAGTGTCTCAAGAGTGCCTGAAAAGTGTAGACTTTTAAATTCACCCACAAGGGGGCAGTATCACGAGGAGTGCAGTACGTCCTAAAGAAAGTCATCTTTACAACATCAGAACATGAATGGAACATGTTTGCCTGTACATATAACAGACGACGCTGTCTATACATGTCATCATCGTCATCAGACATTTGATCTGTAATGAAATGACCCAGATGTTTTGTTTAGTCACAGTTAGAGAGCATGTTCTGATAAATAAAAAACAGGAAAAGTGAGATCTCTATCACCTTGCGTTCTACAAATCATAACAGTCTTTTTATCTTATTGTATTTGACCTCAAATTTAACCCCATAGACAGAACATATATTCAGTAGCTGTTGAAACCCAGGAGTGCTCGGGGAAAGAATTGCCAGGTCGTCGGCATACATAAGATGGTTTAGCAAGGTGTTGCCAATCATACAAACTGTCCTACAGCCTCTTAGCTGGTCAGATAGATCATTACATCAATGTACAGATTGAAGAGAGTAACCCCCCCTGCTGCACGCCCTTACCAACGCCAAAGGGGGTGGAGACTCTATTGCCCCTTCACCTGCATACTCTGGTTGGCATACCAGTATACGAATGATGCTGCCAGGCAGGCACACACACCTCTTTGAGTCCATTTTAAAAACAGCTTTTGACGATTGACTCGATCAAAGGCCTAAAACCAATTAAAACATGAGTTCTGCCTTCTATAAGTTTCAACAATTTCTTTCAAAGCATAGATCCATAAATCAGTACTGTACTGTGCTGAGCCTTAATGCCTTGAAGCCAAACTGGTCTGTGGTAGAAATGAAAGAGCTAAGATGATCTAATAGGACCTTTTCCAGTATTTTGGACATCACACTGGCTACTAGTGCTTATTATTATGAATGATCTAAGCTCACAACCTGACCAGTCTTGTGCTTAATGACAGACAGCACAGAGTGACAGACAGCACAGTGACAGACAGCACAGAGTCTGGCAACAGACCGTGGGTCAGAAAGCCAGTAAAGCAAATAGCAAGAAGAGCAGCAACCTTAGCCCACGTTCACACCATACGCCGAGGCAACGCCGAAGCCACGCAGTTTCAATTCAGCCTCCTTGTTAACAGGCAAGTCCGTTCACACCGGCCGCACACCACGCCACGCTGAAGCCATGCTGAAGCCACGCCACACTGAAGCCATGCTGAAGCCACACTGAAGCCATGCTGAAGCCACACTGAAGCCACGCTGAAGACACGCTGAAGCCATGCTGAAGACACGCTGAAGACACGCCACACTGAAGCCATGCTGAAGCCACGCCACGCTGAAGCCATGCTGAAGCCACGCTCAAGCCACGCTGCGCCATGTCATTCTATTTTCCAACTTAGTGGACAAATTGAGTAAAAACGACAGTGTGTTGAGTGTTACTGAACGCACTGAAATAAAAGGTTTTCTTAATGTGTCACTGAACACACGGCTGCGCGAAAAAAGTTATATGGTGATAAATCACGATATTCTTTCTGAAATAGATAAAGTATTGCAGAAGAAAATATTGCGATATATCGATTTTATTGCACAGCCCTACTCAGTGACAGGTGTATCTAATATACATAAAGGGCTGCTGGCAGGCTGGTGGTCCTCCTCTCTGCTGATGGAGTCAGCACAAAGGCAGCAGAGTTATGGGCCAGTTCCACCTCCACACATTGATATATATTAGTGGTGCCGAGTCATCAGCGTTTGGAAGCGAGCCTGGAGCCAGAGCGGATTAAAACCTCACTTTGGATCACAAAGTGACGTTTGAAGCAGCACAGGACTGCAGAGTATATTGTATTGTATACTCTACTTCACTACATCATGCATTAAAGAAGTATTGTATACTCTACTTCACTACATCATGCATTAAAGAAGTATTGTATACTCTACTTCACTACATCATGCATTAAAGAAGTATTGTATTGTATACTTCATATATTGTGCATTAAAGAAGTAGCATCTTACGTGCCAGGGGATGCTAATAACTCTATTAAGACTCATTCCTAGGTTCCTTCACTAGGCAGGCTACAAGTCAGCCATTATTCTTGTTCAGACATGTGATTGGCTGCATTTGGCCAGTGCTGACAGCTACAGTAAGCCCTGATGTGATTGGCTGCATTTGGCCAGTGCTGACAGCTACAGTAAGCCCTGATGTCATATCGGTGGGTCAAGCAATGCATGAGAAGCAACATGGATACTTTTATTCTCCAGCACAACGCAATCCAACAGTCAACCTAGAGTTGCAAACTTGTTAAAAAAAAAGAGGAGAAGAGGCAGCACTCTCACTGTCCTTTTGGAATTTTGAATCGCTCTGGGTCAGAGAACAAACAACGTACGTGTTTCAGCAGGTTTCCTTCATCAGCGTTGTGTGGATGTGACGCTTAAAGTGGATGTGACGTTTAAATACACAAATCGTTCAATCATTTCATAAAAACAAAGAATTCTAATGGATTGCCAGCTTGTAAACACTCAGTGTCATACGTACATGCTACTGTTCTCTGCCCGAGATCGCTTAAAAGTATGAAAAGGACATTGAGTAGTGGTGTCTTTTTTTAGACTTTTATTCTGAAATAAATAAATCAGCAGAGATCATAAACGTCCATATTAATCTAGGCCTCCTCATGAAGGTTTTCTTCACCACCAAGAAGGGAACCTTGGTGGAAAAAGTCCGTTACAGAACAGGTGAGAGTGAGAACATGGGAGTCTTTGGTACTTCAGGTCTCCATATGAGAGAAGTGTATCCGACACTGTGTCATTGGAATGGCACAATTCAACAACTATTACATAATAAACATATACACGGTATACGGATGTGAGTTCAAGTGTCACTTCTCTTTAGGATGGCATGTCCCGAAACCACTTGGTAGCAAACCACTTATTTGGTATTATTGCAACATGCAACATTGCTTACAGTATGTTTTCTACAACAGTGTTTATTATTATTCATATGATTATTACCACTGTATTATTGTTATTATTATTATAGAAATAGGGACTCCTTTATTCGTTTCTGTTATTGGTCCAATGTTCTCTGAGATCAGTGGAAGTTGCATCAATGTAGCATTTTTCTGTATAATAAGTGCAATATCCAGATGTAATGTAACGTAATGTATCCTGGTGCAGCAGGAGGACTTCCTGTCTCATCCCTGTGGAAAGGGCACGTTGCCTCCTCCCTTCAGAGGCGTGTTAGCCCCTGTGTTGACGTTTCTCCCTCAGCTTCTCCTCCAGGCACTTAATGAGGACAGGGTCCACTTTGGGGTCAAACTTGTTAGCGAACCAGTGGCCATAGTTCAGCAGCCAGCGGAGCTCAGCGGCTCCGTAGATACAAACACTGCGCATGTGTGTGCCGGTGCACGGTGGATACAGAGAGCCTTCTAAATAGTTCCATTTGACCAGTCGCGTCTTACTCTTCAGATCCGTCACGTCCGGGTGTGACCTGGGGATGTGGCCCGGCACCCCGGGCACCCGGACCAGAGTGGCCCAGAAGTGCTCGTCCGGTGAGTAGGTGTCGGCGGACCACGCCAGGAAGTCCATGGCCTTCTGGCTACTGGCTACATAACTCACAAAGTCCCAGGACAGGACGAAGTAGGCGCTGCCTATGAACACCTCCATACCGTGAGGAGCTGCAGCCTTGGCCCGCGTGCTTTTGACAGGCAGCCGGCGGTACTCATAAGGCACGTTCTTCAGCTCGTGCTGGAAGCCGAAGCGCTGTTTCTTCAGCTCGCTGGGCCGGCTGGACTCCAGCATGTTGCTGCCATTCAGCCGGGTCAGCTCCATCACCAGCTCATAGTTGGACTTGAGCGGGAAGTCCTGACCGCACAGGTTGATCACGTACTTCCACTTGACCTCTGACCTCAACAGGTCCGAGAGACAGTTGAGGTCAGCGTTGAGCCTGCTGATGTGGGCGTACTCCACAGACTCCAGTTTGGACGCGACGAGCACGTTGGGGATACAAAGAGCGAGGTTCTTGATGGCCGTCATAAAAGCCGGAGTGGACTTCTGGTCGTAGTGAATGCAATAGATGTTATGGGGTGCATAGATGGCGCGGAGAATCCGCTCCACCATGGGTGCATTCTTATGCACCACGAGGGAGTACGCCAGCGGGAAACGCCGTTCCTCCTCCGACACGGAAATGTCATCGTATCCCCGTGTTTTGATAAACTTCTGACAGTCTGAGGTCAAAGAAACGATGCTGTCGTCGTCCAAGTCAACGATGACTTTCCGTCGTATCTCGAGGGCCTTCCCTATCTCCACAGGGTCCAGCTGGTAGACGGCGGTACAGTTGATGTCATACCTGTGGCTCTGGATCCTGGAGGAGCTGTCAGTCATTCCATACGGCTCAATGTAGAAGCTGTTCCTCACCGTCACTTTGATGTAGACCAGTTTGAGCAGACACACCACCAGCAGGGACAGACAGAACAGGAAGCACTTGTGTCTCAGCCTATGTAAGGGGGGGCATCTTATTTTCATTCTGCAGAAGAGAGGAGAACAAGGATATGACAATAGAGTAGTGCAGGAATATAAGACCTAACCTGAGACCCTGGATGTTAACACTTCCTGGTTCCCTCGTCTCATGTACATTTTTCTATGGGGATGTTGGCTAAATGCGTGAAATAGCCCTTTTCTCAGGAGCTCGAGTACTGAGGTATCTCCCACTTATGTCACAATGCCTATGCTATGGCATCAAAGAAATGCCCATACAAAAATCCCATTGACTTTGAGATGAGGCAACCAGGAAGTGCATGACTTCTGGGTTAATTGACTTCTGGGTTAATTGACTTCTGGGTTAATTGACTTCTGGGTTAATTGACTTCTGGGTTAATTGACTTCTGGGTTAAGTGGCCTACAAAAATATGTCATCCCTGCGGTACTCTAGCATTCAAGTTAGATTAGTACTAGGTAGACAGGCTAGGCTGGTTAAATATAGGTGACATAACCAGTTTTTCCCGTTTTAAATACATACTTTCCAGTTTTAAATTTGGTATAATCCTAGACCCAACTCTAGCTTCAAAAAACAAGTTAAGCAAGTACTGTTTTGGTACCGGTACTTTTACAACCGGTAGGTAAATGGTAAATGGCCTGCATTTATATAGCGCTTTTATCCAAAGCGCTTTACAATCAGTAGGTAGTCTACATTCACCCATTCATACACCGATGGCGGCAGGCTGCCACGCAGGGTGCCTACACACCATCGGGAGCAAGGAGGGTTAAGTGTCTTGCCCAAGGACACAACGACGGCAGCTGGGAGGGAGCGGGGATCGAACCGCCAACCCTTGCGTCATTGGCCGACCCGCTCTACCTCCTGAGCTAAAGCCGCCGGTAGGCTACTACCGGTACCGAATAGCAACGCAGATTAAGGTGCCTCATTTAGGTGCCATGCCCGAACTCAAATATCCGCCCTCCAATGCTCTGAAACCGGCGCCGCACGCACCTTCACTAACATTATAGGGCATAAAATAGGATTATCGTTTGAAATCCTCTTTACAGCATCTTAAAAAAAAGTTTTAAATATGCTTTACTTTTTTTTTTTAAGTACCATTTCAGGCACAGGTACCGTTTTCAAAATATCGTTTTTGCACAGGAATGGAAAAATATTAAACTATAGCCATCCCTATGCTGCATGCTTGTCCCGTCTGCTCTGCTTGCCTGTCTGTCAGATTGTGTCGTCCTGGTTTTATTCTGTCTTCTGTAATGTGATTTTAATGTTGCCATGTTTTAACTGTCCGTGCTGAACATGGTTTTGCACTAATTGTCTGCTTGTTGTATATCGTCCTACCTTGCATGATGTATATTCCTCTAGCTCGTCGTTCCATTTTCGCCTGTTCTTATTTTGCTTGTGTATATTGTTGGTGTTTTATTTGTTTTTAATGGCTAACTTAAGTTTTGGCCAAGGGACAAGAGCTGAAAATTAGCCGTTTGGCTAACACTGGTACATTTACAGTGATGGTTATTCATGTGCACTGTCCCTGAAATAAATAAATACAAAAAGATCTTGCATTATTATGATGTATTTATTGCTTTTAAACTTTTGTTATGCTGCATCCTACTGGGAGATTCTAAGCACACTTTGAAAATGTGTGACCTGATGACAGCCCAAGTCAACTGTTTGGAATTCAAATAAATGGTTTATAGAGGGAGACAGCAGTCCATGAGTCCAACTACTAAACATTTTTTTAAACACTTGCCAAAAGCTACTAAATGAGATTTGTTTTATGAAAACTACAACTTGAACATTTGAAATAAATATTTGCAAGCTGTTATGGCACATCACTGTGAAGCTTGTAAATGACAGCACTTTGAATAGTTCACTCACCTGGCTCTCTGAAGGCGTCTTTAAGCTGCTCTCATGTGCCACCCAAGTCGCCTCCACACTTCCATTAAGGAGCCTTGGCATGAAAAGTATGTTGCAGTCAGCATGAGATAAACCACCACATATCTCTGATCCAAGACCACACCACCAAACATACTGCAGTGACCACAACATATATCTGTTCATGGATTTTTAGTTCACCCCCAGCTGACTGAAACGATCATGTTTGGAGAGGTTTCAGTGTGTAGAGCAGACTGCTCTGAGCAGTGCTTCTCAACTGGGGTCTGGGGATCTCCAGGGGTCCTTCAGGGGATTCCAGGGAGTCCCCAGGCAAATACATTCGTTGAGTTGTTAAACTTGCATCAATCTTATTTCATACAAGTTAACACACAAGATAATGTAGACGAATGACTGGTTTGATCATAGTTTCACCGTTATCTCTCCATATAGCCTACAGATAGTCATGGGATTCTAAACAAAATCATTATCTAAAAAATAACATTTTCAGATTTGGGTCTGAGACTAAATAAAAGTCGGGCTGGCTGACTCAAATGGTCCGTGATATGAGAAAGGTTGAGAACCAGTGACCGGCGCAGTTTTACTTTGTAAGCAAACTTCACAGTCAGCGGGTAGGCTGCGTGCTGTGAACTGAAGGCAGGCATGTGAAGACTTGTAAGTGGTCAGAAGAACGACCAGTCGCAATTTTGTCCTCGCCAAAACTTTGCTCCAAAGCAACCCGCAAGAGCGACTTGCATAACGGCGTAATAAACATGCACGTTACCGGAAAACCATCTGTATCAAACCGCTCAACCAGCTTGTGTCGCAACAGGAATTAAGGCGATGAAAGATAAAACTTACCACATGCGTAAAGAAAGTGCTCTTTGGCAGCTCAGAGCAGCAGGCATGAGTGCAGGCTGTGTGTGTGCGCGGGGCCGAGGCGGGCTGTGCCGTGCCGGGGCAGAGAGGCGGGCTGTGCCGGGGCAGAGCGGAGGAGAGGAGAGGAGGGGCAGCCAGGCTGGGCGGACAGTCCGCCCACTACCCGTCTAAACCAGGGCTAAACACACGCTACCAACTGCCCGTCTAAACCAGGGCTAAACACACGCTACCAACTGCCCGTCTAAACCAGGGCTAAACACATGCTACCAACTGCCCGTCTAAACCAGGGCTAAACACACGCTACCAACTGCCCGTCTAAACCAGGGCTAAACACACGCTACCAACTGCCCGTCTAAACCAGGGCTAAACACACGCTACCAACTGCCCGTCTAAACCAGGGCTAAACACACGCTACCAACTGCCCGTCTAAACCAGGGCTAAACACACGCTACCAACTGCCCGTCTAAACCAGGGCTAAACACACGCTACCAACTGCCCGTCTAAACCAGGGCTAAACACACGCTACCAACTGCCCGTCTAAACCAGGGCTTAACACACGCTACCAACTGCCCGTCTAAACCAGGGCTAAACACACGCTACCAACTGCCCTGTCTAAACCAGGGCTAAACACACGCTACCAACTGCCCGTCTAAACCAGGGCTAAACACACGCTACCAACTGCCCGTCTAAACCAGGGCTAAACACACGCTACCAACTGCCCGTCTAAACCAGGGCTTAACACACGCTATCAACTGCCCGTCTAAACCAGGGCTTAACACACGCTACCAACTGCCTGTCTAAACCAGGGCTAAACACACGCTACCAACTGCCCTGTCTAAACCAGGGCTAAACACACGCTACCAACTGCCCGTCTAAACCAGGGCTAAACACACGCTACCAACTGCCCGTCTAAACCAGGGCTAAACACACGCTACCAACTGCCCGTCTAAACCAGGGCTTAACACACGCTATCAACTGCCCGTCTAAACCAGGGATAAACACACGCTACCAACTGCCCGTCTAAACCAGGGATAAACACACGCTACCAACTGCCCGTCTAAACCAGGACTATACACACGCTACCAAATGCCCGTCTAAACCAGGGCTAAACACACTACCAACTGCCCGTCTAAACCAGGGCTAAACACACGCTACCAACTGCCCGTCTAAACCAGGGCTAAACACACGCTACCAACTGCCCGTCTAAACCAGGACTATACACACGCTACCAACTGCCCGTCTAAACACACGCTACCAACTGCCCGTCTAAACCAGGGCTAAACACACGCTACCAACTGCCCGTCTAAACCAGGGCTAAACACACGCTACCAACTGCCCGTCTAAACCAGGGCTAAACACATGCTACCAACTGCCCGTCTAAACCAGGGCTAAACACACGCTACCTACTGCCCGTCTAAACCAGGGCTGAACACACGCTACCAACTGCCCGTCTAAACCAGGGCTAAACACACGCTACCAACTGCCCGTCTAAACCAGGGCTAAACACATGCTACCAACTGCCCGTCTAAACCAGGGCTAAACACACGCTACCAACTGCCCGTCTAAACCAGGGCTAAACACACGCTACCAACTGCCCGTCTAAACCAGGGCTAAACACGCTACCAACTGCCCGTCTAAACACACGCTGGGGACCCCCTCGAAGCCCCCTGAAGGTCCACAGAGAGCCCATGTTGAGACTGCCTTATATTATGGGCCAAAATTAAACATATTATTACAAATCTGCAATCCACAGCATGACAGTTTCATTCTTATTATAATTTCAAAATGAAACAGGCCTACATTTCCTAATTGGCCAGGCTGGAATGTAACCCCGTGATTCTCAACCTTTTTCATATCAAGGACCCTAAATTGGTCCACATTATAGAGCCACAGACCCCCCGCCCCTTGATAAGATATTGTCTCAGACTCAAATCTGAGAATATTTTTTACTGTTAAAATATGATTTGATCCAGAATTCGATGGCTATCTGTATTGTAGTGATAAGTCAGTGATTCTTCTACATTCTCTAATTAAATTACTTTCTTTTAAATGAAATGAAGTTTAAGAATTTAACAATTTGCTGGAGACCCCTGGAATTCCCTCTGGACCCCTGGTGGTCCCTGGACCCCACATTGGAAACCACTGCTTTACAGAATCAAGCAATCTACCTGCATTGTACATGGGCCAGATGTATGTAGCCTATACTGTTTCAAATAATGTAAGTTGTATTTAATATCCGATTATTTAACTTAATGCAATTTTCTATTTCTTTGTTTTCTTTGCATTCCATGTCCTTTAAAAAATATATATTTTTATTTGTTTAATAATAGTCAACAAACAGGACACTGAACAATGCTAAAGATAACAATGTCCAAGTGGACTTAAACAAACACTGCAACAATACACCGAGTTCAGGGTGTAGTTGAGTAACCACACCCATGCAAACTCATTTACTCATTTACATTTAGAAGTTTGGCCACCTCTTTACACGGATATAAATCTTTACAAAACATAGTTTACATCATAGTAAGTGGTATAAATGTATAGATGTATCTTATATGAATGAATAAATGAACGCTGTATGAAATATATTGATTGTTTTTGACCTTATGATTGATTACCCAATGGAGGTGATAGTTTACCCTCCTTTTGAGTACCACATCACTGAGTCCTTTTTCAATAACATTGGAATGCAGATGAACCGGTAATAGTCCACCTACACAGTGTTGGTATTCTATAAGAGTTTTAGTAGCATTTCAACCGTTTCTGAGTTTGAAGTTGAACAATTCAACTCTCTAACACATGTTCAACAGATTATCTAGTGACTAAAGAGACTATATGTGACATTAACATACCACCAAAGGTGCAAAAATTGAGCTTATTCTGAGCGTAAGATTCTGAAACCCCCCCAAAAAAACACGAGAGCTCATTACAACTGCAGCTTTTATTAAACCCCCCAGTCATCCCAGTCACTCCAGTCACTCTGCAACAACCTCTCCCAGTAGACGTCCATTATATGATTTGGCGCAAACTCCTCATCACCGACCAAACGGATTGTCTTGATCTGCATCAGATGATCCAGGCTGTTTGACACTGTTGAAATGGCAGAAGAGTAGACATTCAAAACTATGCTTTAGGCTGTCTGTGATACAACTCGGCACAGTTAATAGTAGACACCAGCTGATCCAATTTAAAGTTACTCACCGTTTTCACTATTCTAAGCAGAAGTTGCACAAGATTTATTCAATTCAATTCAATTCAAAAAACTTTATTAGTCCCGCAAGGGGCAATTTACCCGTCTGTCTCACCACTGTGTGACAGGTTTCAGGTGTCGGAGGCCACTCTGTCTCATGCCTTCTGGTCCTGCCCTTTACTGACCGGATTCTGGGCCAAATTATTTGATTGGTACTCTAAGGCCTACAAAATAACCCTACAGCCGGAGGCAGAACTCGCCATCTTCGGCTGCTCCGAATCCTCTCTGGACTTCACTACAGCTGTGCAACAATCTTTGACACAGGGGACAATTATTGCCAAGAAACTCATTCTGCAGAAATGGAAGTCCCCCTCTCCACCCACTTTTCAGTTGTGGTTGGCGGACATGATCTCTGTTATACGAATGGAGAGACTCAGGTCCTTGAGGACCAACTCACCTGGGAGATTTCAAACTATTTGGGACCCGTTTCTGGCCTACCTTGACGAGGATAGGGGTGACGGGTGAGTCACCCGGCCGGTCTCTCTCCCTTGTGCGGGATCCCACTCATACATACATACATACATCCATATATATATATACATACATCCATATATATATATATATATATATATATATATATATATATATATTTTTTTACAAGCACATAAGGTCTGTATGTAACTGGTGGCACTGTGTTGTAATTTTGGAGTGTATGTATGTTTTTTCTTTATTTCTTTTCCTGTATCTGAGTTTGTTCGTTTTTCTGTGTTCAAAAATTTTTAATTGCAAAATAATATATATATATATATATATATATATATATATATATATATATATATATATATATATATATATATATATACACAAGCACATAAGGTCTGTATGTAACTGGTGGCACTGTGGAGACCCGGGATCGATCCCTGGCAGCGGTACTTCCTGCTTGGTCAGACGTTCCTACAGACACAATTGGCCGTGTCTGCGGGTGGGAAGCCGGTGGGTTATGAGTCCTGGTTGCTGCACTAGTGCCTCCTCTGGTCGGTCGCGGCACCTGTTTGGGGGGAGGAGGGGAACTGGCGGGAATAGCGTGATCCTCGCACGTAAGTTACGTCTTGCCGGTGAAACTCCTCGCTGTCAGGTGAAAAGAAGGGACACATGTATCGGAGGAAGCATGTGCTAGTCTAAACTCTCCCCAGATGGCCACTGGGGCTGGAGCAACGACCGGTACAGCAGGGGGAATTGCTAAGTGAAGTTACAGTTCACTCTATACGTGTGGAGAGATTTGTCAGAGCAGCTCCAGGTGGCAGACGTACGAGACAGATCATGAATTATTGAGGCAGAAAAAGGCACTCTTTATCTACTGGAGCCGCTCAGAAGCCAGGATGTGTGGAGAGCTGAGCTAAACTGAGACAGGATGTGAGGAGAGCTGAGCTAAACTGAGACAGGATGTGAGGAGAGCTGAGCTAAACTGAGACAGGATGTGAGGAGAGCTGAGCTAAACTGAGACAGGATGTGAGGAGAGCTGAGCTAAACTGAGACAGGATGTGAGGAGAGCTAAACTGAGACAGGATGTGAGGAGAGCTGAGCTAAACTGAGACAGGATGTGTGGAGAGCTGAGCTAAACTGAGACAGGATGTGAGGAGAGCTGAGCTAAACTGAGACAGGATGTGAGGAGAGCTGAGCTAAACTGAGACAGGATGTGTGGAGAGCTGAGCTAAACTGAGACAGGATGTGAGGAGAGCTGAGCTAAGCTGAGACAGGATGTGTGGAGAGCTGAGCTAAACTGAGACAGGATGTGAGGAGAGCTGAGCTAAACTGAGACAGGATGTGAGGAGAGCTGGACTAAGCTGAGACAGGATGTGAGGAGAGCTGAGCTAAACTGAGACAGGATGTGAGGAGAGCTGAGCTAAGCTGAGACAGGATGTGAGGAGAGCTGAGCTAAACTGAGACAGGATGTGAGGAGAGCTGAGCTAAACTAAGACAGGATGTGTGGAGAGCTGAGCTAAACTGAGACAGGATGTGAGCTGAGCTAAACTAAGACAGGATGTGAGGAGAGCTGAGCTAAACTAAGACAGGATGTGTGGAGAGCTGAGCTAAACTGAGACAGGATGTGAGGAGAGCTGAGCTAAACTAAGACAGGATGTGAGGAGAGCTGAGCTAAACTGAGACAGGATGTGAGGAGAGCTGAGCTAAGCTAAGACAGGATGTGAGGAGAGCTGAGCTAAGCTGAGACAGGATGTGAGGAGAGCTGAGCTAAACTGAGACAGGATGTGTGGAGAGCTGAGCTAAGCTAAGACAGGATGTGAGGAGAGCTGAGCTAAACTGAGACAGGATGTGAGGAGAGCTGAGCTAAACTGAGACAGGATGTGAGGAGAGCTGAGCTAAGCTGAGTCAGGATGTGAGGAGAGCTGAGCTAAACTGAGACAGGATGTGAGGAGAGCTGGACTAAGCTGAGGCATATCAGGAGAAGGGGATAACAGACCTTTGGTGCTGCGGGGTTGAAGAGGCTCTGCAGAGGGATCAGTCTGAGGTGTAGCTGCTGCTTCTGCCTCCAGGTTCAACAAATAACATGACAAGGACTTTTCTCTGAACATCACCTGGTAAAACAATGGAAGGAATCACTTTAACTAAACACCGTCGACATGTCTGTTTACATGGCTGTCAATGAATCACTCACATGCACAGTGTTTACGTATAGTGCCTGAATCACTCACATGCACAGTGTTTACGTATAGTGCCTGAATCACTCACATGCAGTGTTTACGTATAGTGCCTGAATCACTCACATGCACAGTGTTTACGTATAGTGCCTGAATCACTCACATGCACAGTGTTTACGTATAGTGCCTGAATCACTCACATGCACAGTGTTTACGTATAGTGCCTGAATCACTCACATGCACAGTGTTTACGTATAGTGCCTGAATCCCTCACATGCACAGTGTTTACGTATAGTGCCTGAATCCCTCACATGCAGTGTTTACGTATAGTGCCTGAATCACTCACATGCAGTGTTTACGTATAGTGCCTGAATCACTCACATGCACAGTGTTTACGTATAGTGCCTGAATCCCTCACATGCAGTGTTTACGTATAGTGCCTGAATCACTCACATGCACAGTGTTTACGTATAGTGCCTGAATCCCTCACATGCACAGTGTTTACGTATAGTGCCTGAATCCCTCACATGCACAGTGTTTACGTATAGTGCCTGAATCCCTCACATGCAGTGTTTACGTATAGTGCCTGAATCCCTCACATGCACAGTGTTTACGTATAGTGCCTGAATCCCTCACATGCACAGTGTTTACGTATAGTGCCTGAATCACTCACATGCACAGTGTTTACGTATAGTGCCTGAATCACTCACATGCACAGTGTTTACATATAGTGCCTGAATCACTCACATGCACAGTGTTTACGTATAGTGCCTGAATCCCTCACATGCAGTGTTTACGTATAGTGCCTGGCAACAGGAGGCAATGGCTGACTGACGATTGACAATACAAAAGGGGATTTAGATGTGTGGGATATTTGAAGCCTGAAGGCCTATCATGTGTCTTAGCAGTGCTCGAGACTCAGCAGCCACACTACAGGGCACACTCAGGAGGAGGGTCTCTGCACTGCTGCACCACACTACAGGGCACACTCAGGAGGGTCTCTGCACTGCTGCACCACACTACAGGGCACACTCAGGAGGAGGGTCTCTGCACTGCTGCACCTCACTACAGGGCACACTCAGGAGGAGGGTCTCTACACTGCTGCACCTCACTACAGGGCACACTCAGGAGGAGGGTCTCTGCACTGCTGCACCTCACTACAGGGCACTCAATAATTCATGGGCCAACAATGTGTGCACTAACCCCTGCTGGCAGACAGGAAGTATCTCTTACATCAACACAGAACTCTACTCTGTGTTCAGGAAGTTAGTCTGGACAACAGTCACTGGGAGACCGGTCTGCCGGTGTCAAGTCATCCTGGACTAAAAACTGCTGCCAAAATAGTGGGCCCAGATTTCATTGTTGTGATACAGGAAGTACAACAGGAGGTACAATCTGTGAAAGCCAGCCCCATGTAAAACAGCAATCCTTCATTCATATGGTTCATGTCATAGGTTGTTATTCAGTTCATGGTGACACGTCCATAATTTACTCATGTACACTATCATTAAAATACATAAGTAAACTAGAACGACCGCAACGCGGACTTATGCCTCCGCCATTAGTTCATTCTGGAGTCCAAATCGCCATTTGAGGCAAATTGGAAGAGATTCCGTCAAGGCGCTCCTGTGATGTTGCGTTACAGAGTTTGGAAATTGGGTGTGTGAGAGGTCACAGTGACCTTGAACTTTGACCACCAAAATGTAATCAGTTCATCCTTGAGTCCAAGTCGATGTTTGAGACAAGTTTGATTAAATTCCGTCAAGGCATTCCTGAGATACCGCGTTAACAAGCTTGAAAATGGCGTTTGAGAGCTCACCTTGACCTTTGACCTTTGACCACCAAAATCTAATCAGTTCATCCTTGAGTCCAAGTCGATGTTTGAGACAAGTTTGATGAAATTCCGCAAAGGCATTCCTGAGATATCACGTTAACAAGCTTGAAAATGGCATTTGAGAGGTCACAGTGACCTTGACTTTTGACCACCAAAATGTAATCAGTTCATCCTTGAGTCTAAGTAGATGTTTGAGGCAAATTTGATGAAATTCCGTCAAGGTATTCATGAGATATCGCGTTAACAAGCTGGAAAATGGCGTTTGAGAGGTCACAGTGACCTTGACCTTTGACCACCAAAATGTAATCAGTTCATCCTTGAGTCCAAGTCGATGTTTGAGACAAGTTTGATTAAATTCCGTCAAGGCATTCCTGAGATATCGCATTAACAAGCTTGAAAATGGCATTCGAGAGGTCACAGTGACCTTGACCTTTGACCTTTGACCACCAAAATCTAATCAGTTCATCCTTGAGTCCAAGTCGATGTTTGAGACAAGTTTGATTAAATTCCGTCAAGGCATTCTTGAGATATCGCGTTAACAAGCTTGAAAATGGCGTTCGAGAGGTCACAGTGACCTTGACCTTTGACCTTTGACCACCAAAATCTAATCAGATCATCCTTGAGTCTAAGTCGATCTTTGAGGCAAATTTGATGAAATTCCGTCCAGGCGTTCCTCAGATATCGCGTTAACAAACATCGTACGGACGGACGGACGGACGTACGGACGGACAACCCGGATCCATAATGCCTCCGGCCCGGCTATCGCCGGCGGAGGCATAATAAAACCTTGACTGACTAATTATTTTCAAAACTGCAAAAGATGAACTAAGATTGCAGCAAGACAGCTTTCAATATCACTGCATCACATCACACACACACACACACACACAGTGAAATGGTTTCCCTGTGTGAGCAAACACATCATAGTATTAAGCAGTACTGCTCCAGGCCCAGAATTCAAATCAAGTCAACGTTTATTTATATAGCACATTTAAACAGCCATGGCTGACCATTGACCACTGCTATATTTCCCACCATGTGTTGCCCTCTGGTGGCTCGTTACCATTCCATCCATGGGAAGGGATTACCACACCCAACATTTTCAGCTTTCAGCCACTGGGTGATGATGCCAGCCTGTATGAAAACGCGCCCTGAATCGACCGAGGTGACGCTGCTGGCTAGCTAGCTGAGGGACCCCCCTGGTCGGCCGGCATTGACCCTCCTCTTGTCAGTAGGCAAGAGGGTCACGTTATAGTTTTCACCCTCCCTTAAAGGCATCGTGTGTGATTTCCTGTCACGTCTGACTTTGCAGTATGGGTCATATTCTTGTGTGGTGGCAGTGTGCTTGGTCATATTCTTGTGTGGTGGCAGTGTGCTTGGTCATATTCTTGTGTGGTGGCAGTGTGCTTGGTCATATTCTTGTGTGGTGGCAGTGTGCTTGGTCATATTCTTGTGCGGTGGCAGTGTGCTTGGTCATATTCTTGTGTGGTGGCAGTGTGCTTGGTCATATTCTTGTGTGGTGGCAGTGTGCTTGGTCATATTCTTGTGTGGTGGCAGTGTGCTTGGTCATATTCTTGTGCGGTGGCAGTGTGTTTGGTCATATTCTTGTGTGGTGGCAGTGTGCTTGGTCATATTCTTGTGTGGTGGCAGTGTGCTTGGTCATATTCTTGTGTGGTGGCAGTGTGCTTGGTCATATTCTTGTGTGGTGGCAGTGTGCTTGGTCATATTCTTGTGTGGTGGCAGTGTGCTTGGTCATATTCTTGTGTGGTGGCAGTGTGCTTGGTCATATTCTTGTGTGGTGGCAGTGTGCTTGGTCATATTCTTGTGTGGTGGCAGTGTGCTTGGTCATATTCTTGTGTGGTGGCAGTGTGCTTGGTCATATTCTTGTGCGGTGGCAGTGTGCTTGGTCATATTCTTGTGTGGTGGCAGTGTGCTTGGTCATATTCTTGTGTGGTGGCAGTGTGCTTGGTCATATTCTTGTGTGGTGGCAGTGTGCTTGGTCATATTCTTGTGTGGTGGCAGTGTGCTTGGTCATATTCTTGTGTGGTGGCAGTGTGCTTGGTCATATTCTTGTGCGGTGGCAGTGTGCTTGGTCATATTCTTGTGCGGTGGCAGTGTGCTTGGTCATATTCTTGTGTGGTGGCAGTGTGCTTGGTCATATTCTTGTGTGGTGGCAGTGTGCTTGGTCATATTCTTGTGTGGTGGCAGTGTGCTTGGTCATATTCTTGTGTGGTGGCAGTGTGCTTGGTCATATTCTTGTGTGGTGGCAGTGTGCTTGGTCATATTCTTGTGTGGTGGCAGTGTGCTTGGTCATATTCTTGTGTGGTGGCAGTGTGCTTGGTCATATTCTTGTGTGGTGGCAGTGTGCTTGGTCATATTCTTGTGTGGTGGCAGTGTGCTTGGTCATATTCTTGTGTGGTGGCAGTGTGCTTGGTCATATTCTTGTGCGGTGGCAGTGTGCTTGGTCATATTCTTGTGTGGTGGCAGTGTGCTTGGTCATATTTTTGTGTGGTGGCAGTGTGCTTGGTCATATTCTTGTGTGGTGGCAGTGTGCTTGGTCATATTCTTGTGTGGTGGCAGTGTGCTTGGTCATATTCTTGTGTGGTGGCAGTGTGCTTGGTCATATTCTTGTGTGGTGGCAGTGTGCTTGGTCATATTCTTGTGTGGTGGCAGTGTGCTTGGTCATATTCTTGTGTGGTGGCAGTGTGCTTGGTCATATTCTTGTGTGGTGGCAGTGTGCTTGGTCATATTCTTGTGTGGTGGCAGTGTGCTTGGTCATATTCTTGTGTGGTGGCAGTGTGCTTGGTCATATTCTTGTGCGGTGGCAGTGTGCTTGGTCATATTCTTGTGTGGTGGCAGTGTGCTTGGTCATATTCTTGTGTGGTGGCAGTGTGCTTGGTCATATTCTTGTGTGGTGGCAGTGTGCTTGGTCATATTCTTGTGTGGTGGCAGTGTGCTTGGTCATATTCTTGTGTGGTGGCAGTGTGCTTGGTCATATTCTTGTGTGGTGGCAGTGTGCTTGGTCATATTCTTGTGCGGTGGCAGTGTGCTTGGTCATATTCTTGTGCGGTGGCAGTGTGCTTGGATGCTGCGATCACAGCAGGGATGCTAGTCGCTGCGATCACCTCTGATGGCAACGTGCCACCAGATGTCATTATAACATTATAAGATTATAACATTATGTCATTATAACCAAAGTTATATGACCGCCGTCGGAGTGCAGTGCAAAAAGCAGGTGACTCCCAAGTCCGCCCTGGTGAACCAGACACCAATCAGAGGGCTTGTTTTAAAAGTTTGAAGGCCAGTGTCCAAATCCTCTCTTAAGTTAAAATTGGCTAAGTACAAGTATACAAGTATAGAATAAAGCGCATTGCATTACATTCATAAAGTGTGATGATAATCTTTAAGCAAAATAACAGTGGTCAGTAATGAGAGTAAAATGAGTGAGTGAGCCAGAGCACAAAGTCACACCCTAACTCCACATGTGTTGTTTTGAGTGTTTTGCTGGTGTCCCACCTTGTCCCAGGCATAGGCTGAGCTGACAGGGATGTTGTTGCCAAGGATGGCCTCCAGCCAGCGCTCCGGGGCCAGGTACAACTTGCCTTTACGGTCCTTCATCGACCCATCCACAAGCAGATTAGCCTTGTACCAATGACCCTGCAGACACAGACACACAGCTCATCTTCTCCATTCAGCTGTTACACTGTCTATGAAAGTTACATTGTTACCAGTTACATTCAGCTGTTACACTTACATTGTTACAAGTTACATTCAGCTGTTACAGTGTATGAACGTTACATTGTTACAAGTTACATTCAGCTGTTACAGTCTATGAAAGTTACATGTTACAAGTTACATTCAGCTGTTACAGTCTATGAAAGTTACATGTTACAAGTTACATTCAGCTGTTACAGTCTATGAAAGTTACATTGTTACAAGTTACATTCAGCTGTTACACTGTCTATGAAAGTTACATTGTTACCAGTTACATTCAGCTGTTACACTTACATTGTTACAAGTTACATTCAGCTGTTAGTCTATGAAAGTTACATGTTACAAGTTACATTCAGCTGTTACAGTCTATGAAAGTTACATTGTTACAAGTTACATTCAGCTGTTACAGTCTATGAAAGTTACATTGTTACAAGTTACATTCAGCTGTTACACTGTCTATGAAAGCAGTGCCGCTAAACATCCATTTATTTTAAGGAGAGAATTCAAGGAATTTAAAAGTAAGTTTCATCTAATGAAGAGAGGGACATATTGCAGACTGATATGTTTTACATGAAGACTGGACATCGAATAACATTGTTTTTCAGATTCCCCTCGCCGTTTTCTCCCCAATTCTACTTGGCTAATAGATGCAGTCGGTCTGTGTGGGAACGCCCACAAAATGTTATACGGCTGGTGCGCGGGTGGGCTAAAACCCCCCATATATCTCAATGGGCTGACTCACCAAAGGATGATGCTGCGGCTCTACACTACAGGATTGGGGACTCTAGAGCAGGTACATAGACGTCTGTTGAGATGTGCGTTTACTGCAGGGGTTAAATCCCTGATCGTGTCTGCCTGGGCTGGGCTAGCAGCTAAATGCTAACTGTGCTGAATAGGGAGAACGGGCGGGATTTACCCGAGCCTGATCACGCCTCCAGCCAGTTACCCCAGCACTTATGACGAGACAGCGACTCAACCTATTCCATGTCCCTCATGTTGGTAGGCAGGGGATCTAGTGCTGCACTACCCCAGACAGGCTGTGGATTAAATTTGTGATCAAATGAAAAAAAGAAAAAAAAATATATATATATATATATATATATACACACACACATATATACACACATATATATATACACACATATATATACACATACATGACTATAAGAATGCTCTGTAATGAATTTCATGTAACGTGTGCAGAGGTGTAGTGCTATCTAGAGAAGTGGGGGAACGCACCTATATGGGGAACACCTGCACACCCACAGGTCCCAACAAAGCCCCCCCCCCCCCCGCGCGCACACACGCTAACGTTCACGTAGCCTATTAATTAATTAAAATCGCTTATATCAACGAATTAAACGAGCAAACTCACGGATTCCTTAAGTGCTGCAAACCACTGTCACTGACACACAACTTAACTAATTGTGTCTGTAGCCCATGACATTTGCAGCTCTGAAACTAAAAGACGTAGGCTATATGGGCAGAGCAGAGCAGACTCAGCAGAGTCAGTTATCAACACAAACAGCTAAACAATCTCTCAACCAGCGATCACACAAGTTGCTCAAGGCATTGATCATCATTTGGCATGGCGGCCGGCATTTTTAGAATTTTGTGGTGAATTAATTTTACTCCCTCTACATTTCCACAGAATTTTGTGGTGAATTAATTCACCACAAAATTCAAAAAATGCCGGCCGCCGTGCCAAATGATGATCAATGCCTTGTGCAACTTGTGTGATTTTCTGGATGCAAATTGCAATGGGCTGATTAACGCTAACTTTTGATTCAACCGTGTTGAAAAGAAACACGCTTTTAAGTTTCTTCATGCTTGTAAACGTACCTTTTTAACAGCTTGTCCGAAAAATGAAAGGATGTTTGGCTGCCTTTTTCATCTTTACTTGTTAAAGTGAGGTAGGCTACTGGGGGGGGGGAAATATTTTGATGCTGAAAAAGCCAGTAGCTGTTTCAGTATAGCTTTTATTAAACTGAGGTTTCCCCCGCGCTGTAGCTAGTTAAGGTGGAATGTTTCCTTTTCCTTCAAGCCACGAGTTGATGCTGTGTGAATCATTCAGCCCACCTTAAATATAGTTAAGGTGGAATGTTTCCTTCTTTCTTCAAGCCGCGAGTTGATGCTGTGTGAGTCATTCAGCCCACCTTATAGTTAAGGTGGAATGTTTTGTTCTTTCTTCAAGCCGCGAGTTGATGCTGTGTGAATAATTCAGCCCACCTTAAATATAGGACGAATGACAACGTTGCCAAGTTTCACTCGTTTTATTGGCTCGACATGCACACACACACTGACACACACAAAACACCCGTTGGAGAAGTATGGGAACGCCGTTCCCCCGCGTTCTACCGGCACTACACCTATGAACGTGTGCAAACTGCAAAGAATGTGGGATTGGGAGTTTTGTGCATTTTCATGTATGGGAAGGCAGCTTTAGTAAGACAGGAAGAAGAATACATAGAAATACAAGAGATATGAGAGACAGATTAAATGAGGTTTAGTGGACCCATCTGTATCCACAGCTCTGGCTCACCTTCCACTGCAGCTGGAGAACACTTCCAGGTGACATGACTCCTTTCTGTATGAGCTTAGTCAGATTTCTGCTGTCTCCTTTCACCTGAAGCTCTTTCAAAGTGTTTCCTGGTTTTGTCACACTGCTCCGACAGCCACTGTCTCTCAGATTTACCACATCCATTTGGGTGGGAACCTTCTTCCACTGGGTGGGTAAAGAAGCAGGAGGTATGGGCACAAGACTGTCGTTGGTTTGAGGCAGTAGTTTTACTAGACTAGACTGAGTAGAAGCAGGAGGTATGGCCACCAGACTGTCGTTGGTTTGAGGCAGTAGTTTTACTAGACTAGACTGAGTAGAAGCAGGAGGTATGGCCACCAGACTGTCGTTGGTTTGAGACAGTAGTTTTACTAGACTAGACTGAGTAGAAGCAGGAGGTATGGCCACCAGACTGTCGTTGGTTTGAGACAGTAGTTTTACTAGACTAGACTGAGTAGAAGCAGGAGGTATGGGCACCAGACTGTCGTTGGTTTGAGGCAGTGGTTTTACTAGACTAGACTGAGTAGAAGCAGGAGGTATGACCACCAGACTGTCTTTGGTCTTGGTTTGAGGCAGTGGTTTTACTAGACTGGACTGAGTAGAAGCAGGAGGTATGGGCACCAGACTGTCGTTGGTCTTGGTTTGAGGCAGTGGTTTTACTAGACTAGACTGAGTAGAAGCAGGAGGTATGGCCACCAGACTGTCTTTGGTTTGAGGCAGTAGTTTTACTAGACTAGACTGAGTAGAAGCAGGAGGTATGGCCACCAGACTGTCTTTGGTCTTGGTTTGAGGCAGTGGTTTTACTAGACTGGACTGAGTAGAAGCAGGAGGTATGGGCACCAGACTGTCGTTGGTCTTGGTTTGAGGCAGTGGTTTTACTAGGCTGGCCTGAGTAGAAGCAGGAGGTATGGGCACCAGTGGGCTGCATTGAGAGCTGGGAGGCCCGCTGGAGGTTGTAGCCTTGGTACTTGGGTACATCACTAAATCAGTTTGCTTCTGGAGGGTCACCAGTAACTTCCTCTGTCGTGAAGCAAGGGAGGTGAGTTGAATTTTCAACACACCGTGCCGGAAGGAGTCAGACACAATCCTGCACCAAGAATCAAACAGGGAGGAGTCAGACACAGTCCTGAAGGAGTCAAGACACAATCCTGAAGGAGTCAGACACAGTCCTGAAGGAGTCAGACACAGTCCTGAAGGAGTCAGACACAGTCCTGAAGGAGTCAGACACAATCCTGAAGGAGTCAGACAGTCCTGAAGGAGTCAGACACAATCCTGAAGGAGTCAGACACAATCCTGAAGGAGTCAGACACAATCCTGAAGGAGTCAGACACAATACTGAAGGAGTCAGACACAATCCTGAATGAGTCAGACACAGGCCTGAAGGAGTCAGACACAGTCCTGAAGGAGTCACACACAATCCTGAAGGAGTCAGACACAATCCTGAAGGAGTCAGACACAGTCCTGCACCATATTTGGATAAGATGCACAGCCAGGGGTGTCAACAAAATTCTAATGTGTATAAAGTTTGGTGGGATGACTGCAGCTCCCCATAATGGATACTATTTAACTTGTTTAATGCATGATGTTCACTTTATTAAAAAGCTGACGCATTTGGACACCATGTCTTTGTTAAAGCTTGCATTATTTGGACACCATGTCTTTGTTAAAGCTTGCATCATTTGGACACCATGTCTTTGTTAAAGCTTGCATCATTTGGACACCATGTCTTTGTTAAAGCTTGCATCATTTGGACACCATGTCTTTGTTAAAGCTTGCATTATTTGGACACCATGTCTTTGTTAAAGCTTGCATCATTTGGACACCATGTCTTTGTTAAAGCTTGCATCATTTGGACACCATGTCTTTGTTAAAGCTTGCATTATTTGGACACCATGTCTTTGTTAAAGCTTGCATCATTTTGAGTAGGCATCCATTTGTTTTACTCTCCTGTGGGAACAAAGTCAAAGCACGTCAGCTCTGTAAGAAAGTGAACATTACTAAATAAGATTGTGGTTGCCATCCATTCTTGGCTGTTACTGGCTTCCTACCAAGTTGGAAGCTTGATGCAGTATTGCAGACAGTATATTGCAGGGCAGTATCACTCTTAAGAATGTCAAATAGTATCACGAAAAAAAAAAAACACGATTTCAGACGGACAAGCCCGTCTTTATTGTCACACGGTTACACATCAACACATGCACGGAGGGCCACAAACAC
Organism: Poromitra crassiceps; assembly: GCF_964638095.1. Lineage (NCBI taxonomy): Eukaryota > Metazoa > Chordata > Actinopteri > Beryciformes > Melamphaidae > Poromitra > Poromitra crassiceps. The sequence goes on along the minus strand of NC_139631.1, from coordinate 53,583,986 downwards.
ACACATGCTGACGGTGGCCGGTGAAATTTGTCCTCTGCATTTAACCCATCCTGGCTTTGTCCTTTCCTCCGGGGGGCAGGCCAGGAGCAGTGGTCGCTTTCTCGTACAGCGCCCGGGGACCGACTTCGGATGTTGTCGTCACTGGTCGGATGACGATGACGATCTGATCTTCTGCATGTTTTTAATGGGGGGGGGGGGGGGGGGGGTTATATACGGAGGAACCCCCCTGGCGGAGCACGGGGAGAACATGCAAACTCCACACAGACAGAAAGGCCCTTACAACGAGATACCCCACCTGGGCAGTAGGCACTGAAGATATGGGGGGAACACAACCACAGCGCCCGCAGTGTCCCAGTTGAGAATCGAACTCAGGACCTTCTGACTGCGAGGCGACAGCTCTACCACTGAGCCACCGTGCCCCCTATCCTCACTAATTAGAAAGTGCAATACCACATAAATAAATCAATTGAACTTTTTAAATGAGAACCAGACCAAGGCAGTCCTAGTAGAGCGACCGCACGGTGGATATATGCCTCCGCCAACAAATGAGCAGTCAACATTCCATGGCTGCCTGTCCAGACTCTTACATCATTTTCCTCGCCCCTAACCACCACCCACACCCCATAGCCACTAGGGATGCTCCGATCCGCATTTTTCGCCTCTGATACCGATTCCGATATGTGGGGGTCCTGTATCGGCCGATACCGAGTACCGATCCGATACCAGTGCTTGACATTAACGGCTGTCCAGTTGCCCTTGGCAACCATAAAAAAAAATTGGCCTGTGGTTGCCTGTGCACCACATTTTAACATATAAACAATAGGGACAGCAACCAGCAAAATGTGCACCCCAAAATAAACATGTTTCTAATATTCCTAAAACCCTAAATCGATATTAATAAGATGACATCACACACAGACTCTCTCTCATCTCCCCAATGCAGCCCTGCGACTCCACAGTCGCTAGGCATCAGCTTTTGGTTGCCGAAACTGTAATATGGTTGCCATTCTTAGTCACCTTATATTTTAGTAATTAAGATACTATGCACTTAGTCAACTGGCATGGGTTGGTGGTACAATATGGAAATGATTCCTGTCAGAGAATCCTTTGTTGTTTGAGGTTTGATTATTTCCATGAACTGAGTTGAACATACAGATATTACAGGGTCTGAAATAAACATAAGCAAATAAATGGTCTTGAGTTTAATGTAGCCTAAATCCAAATATAACAAATATGACGATTATTTCTGTTATACAATAGCTAAGTACACTGTGTATTGAGATAAGTAACTAACTTTACCTCTTTTTTTAGCACATATTAACAGATTGTCTTAATAAGGGAGAGTAATAAACATTTCAACTGTGTCCATACACCAATAAAGCCATACAGAATTAGGCTACTATTATTAGCACACAATAATCAACATTAGCCTACATTAGCCTGAACAGCACTGATAATAACTACTAACTTCATCTGAAAAGTAGGGTACTTAAACCGTCAGTCAATTGAGCAAGACATCGGCAAGTAAGCTATGCTAAACAAACAAACAGAATGAGGTAGAATTATTCACAACAGAAATATCACAGCTTACATGTAGGCTATGTGCTCACGCAAACTTCAGGGTTATAGACAGTCCCTATTATTGTCTCTGGACAGCGTTTCACCACATATGAGTCGGAGTTGTTCTTAATCAAGCAGGGCTGCGTCAGGGAGATGAGAGAGGGAGAGAGAGGGTCCGTGTGTGTGATGTCACCTTATCAACAGGGCAGCCCTGTGTCAAACTGGTTGGTGTAGCTAGCGTGAAATACCTCCAAATAGGTGATCCTTTGGCTTGCTCCATGCTGTTAGCTGCTGCTGTCTAGCCTACATCAGTTTGTTTGGAAACAGCCAGGCAGGCGTGCTGAGCACGTTGCTAGTGTATGACGTCACACGCTGCACACACATAGAATTAGAGTGAATAGAATGGCCCCTATGGATCGGTCTATGGATCGGGCCATTTGCCACCGATACCCGATCTAGAATTTTGTGCTATATTGGGGCCGATACCCGATACCAGTATCGGATCGGCGCATCCCTAAGCCACCCCCCTAACCACCACCCACACCCCATAGCCACCCCCCTGCCCACCACCCACCCCCCTGCCCACCACCCACACCCACCCCCCACACCCCATAGCCACCCCCCTACACACCCGTCGAATCCCGACTCTCTTAAGACCTCTCTATCCCTAGCTATGGCTGCTTTTACCTATCCCCGTCCCCTTTCCTTGATGGAACGGTCGGACATACAGTCACTGTGACCTTGAACTTTGACCACCAAAATGTAATCAGTTCATCCTTGAGTCCAGGTGGATGTTTGAGACAAATTTGAAGAAATTCCATCAAGGAGTTCCTCAGATATCGCGTTACCAAACATCGGACGGATGGACGGACAACCCGAAAACATAACCCTGTAACATAACATAACATAACATAACATAACCTCCGGCCCGGCTATCGCCGGCGGAGGCATAACAAATGATTTCCTTAATCTAGCATTATAATAGTATGAGCAATACTCAAGCATGATTATCACAGAGCACTTCTCAGAATCTGCATTCATCAGGAGATGAGGGGTTGTTTTGAGGGGCAGTTTCTGTCCACTGAGCTTTAGAACAAAAAACAAACTATGAGCTTTAGAACGAAAACAAAGTTTCCTTTGTTGAAAGATTTATTTCTAACCATCGAGTGTATTAAGATGTATTAAGATTAGTATGTATGTATATTAGTATGTATTAAGTACAGTATTAAGAGATGAGAAAATGTGACTTTCACACATGTAATTATGCCAGGTTTTACAAATGAAACCAATAAGGCAGTGTGTCATTTGCTTGCCTCACTTACAGTGTTGGGGTAACTCATAACAAAAGTAACATATTACATGTAATATATTACTTTTTGCAGTAACTCAGTAATATAACATATTACCAATAGGATTCCAGTAATATTATACCAGTTACTTTGTCAAGTAACACAAGTTACAAATTATAAGTACCACGTTACTCTACACAGACAGTAATATTGTCAAGTCAAGTCAAGTCAAGTCTATTTGTATAGCCCTAATTCACAAGCATGTCCCAGAGGGAACGGGAACGTATTACTTTCAAATGAAAGTAACTAGTAATATGTATAATATATTACATTTTGAATGTAACTTGCCCAACACTGCCCACATATAAAAACCATGTTGGAAGAGCAAGAGAAGAAGTTCCTGGACTGACCGGTATTTGCGAGTAAGACGATCCTTCTCCGCCTGTTGTTTGGCCAGCATCTCTGTCAGCACACTCTGCATTTCTATTAGTGCCGCATTCAATCTCCCTGGAAAACAACAGCAACTACTATTATATATATATTATATACGGTATATATATATATTATATAGAACTACTATTGTGAATCAAATCTTTCACTCTGATTTTCTCTATGTGAAACTGTCATATAAATCATCAATCATGTCTCATCTTGGTATTTGCATTAAAGTTAACAAATGTAATGATTGATGTTATCTGTATTGTATTGTATCTTATCTGTATTGTATTTTATCTGTATTGTATTGTATCTTATCTGTATTGTATTGTATCTTATCTGTATTGGTATATGCAGCCAGAAAGGCAGCAGACTAATTGACTAGCCTACTTAAAGTCGAGCAGAAACGCCATTTGCAGTCTGTGACTTCCTTATTGTGATGAGAGTGAAACAGGGTAGAGAGGCGGGACATAAGAAATAAGAAATTAGATTTTTGTGAATTTGTGTTCAGCATACATTGTAAAATAGGTGCGCTCTATGACCAGGGATGATCTAAAAAAAAATCCCCAGGGTTAGGGTTAAGCCCAGGGTTAGGGTTAACCCTATTAATGAGATGTTCTACCTTTGTCCTCTGGGCCTGTTAATGCCCAGGTTGACATGTCGGCCTGCTTCCTCCCCACCTCCTCCAAAGCCACAGCTATGGCCTCTGAGTCATTTAGCTAGAAAAGGAAACAGAGTATCAGATCAGTTGATAGCCCCTTATCACGCAAGCATGTCTCAAAGGTCTTTACATAGCATCATCACAGTCATATACATCCTATCCTAATTATAGCATCATCACAGTCATATACATACCGGTACATCCAAAAAAACATGGACCATGAGGCTATGATTAGGTGACTTTTGCAATGTAAATAATAATACTAAATGAATAATAAAAAGATGTGGTGGCACTGATAATAATAGCTCAGGGAAATGTCCAGCCCCGAGCCCTTAGCTGTCTGACAATGTGGCCCTATGAACACTATAGTTGAATATAGTTGATGTAATGTTGCATTACATCATATACACATTTGACTAGATTACATTAGGATACTACACAAGCACAGCATGTCTTTAGACTGTGGCACCCACAGGAAACCCATGCAAACTCCACACAGGAAGGACCGGGGTGGAGATTTGAACCCACAACCTTCTTGCTGTGAGGCGACAGTGCTAACCACTGAGCGCTGCAACAGTAATGACAAAGTATCAGTCACAAATAACCTGTTGGAAATATTAAAGGAGAATTTCGTTTTTTTTTAACCTGGACCCATCTCCTGGCAATAATTATGATTTGGCCACTCACCCAGCGATGTCCGTGGCGTTTCTGGCCATCCTAGCGTTGTTTTGAGATCAATAGCGTCCAAGTCAGTTGTAAAATGGAGCTGATTTGGGGCCAAGTGTGAGCCTGTCTTTCCTGCATCTAAATAGCTATTTTTATTCCCGTTTTCGCCACATATCATCATAATCTGATCCCTCAAGAACCACCAGAGTGATATTTCGCCAAAGGCTGTTTCCTGGAGTCTCCCAGGGATCAAATTGCCTCAAACGTGATCTCGGTCACCAAGTCTCGTCAAGTCCCGCGATACTTTCCTGCCGACTGGCCAACTACAGGTAGGACGCTTTGCGGTGGTGGTTTTAGCGTAACCTATGTGGGGTTTGGCATAACCTTCGTTATTTCGAATCCCACATAGGTTACGCCAAACCCCACATAGGTTACGCTAAAACCACCACCGCAAAGCGTGTACCTGTAGTTGGCCAGCCGGCAGGAAAGTATCGCGGGACTTGACGAGACTTGGTGACCGAGATCACGTTTGAGGTAATTTGATCCCTGTGAGAGTCCAGAAAATGGCCTGGGGCGAAATATCACTCTGGTGGATGTTGAGGGATCACATTATGACGATATGTGGCGAAAACGGGAATAAAAATAGCTATTTAGATGCAGGAAAGACAGGCTCACACTTGGCCCCAAATCAGCTCCATTTTACAACTGACTTGGACGCTATTGATCTCAAAACAACGCTAGGACGGCCAGAAACGCCACGGACATCGCTGGGTGAGTGGCCAAATCATAATTATTGCCAGGAGATGGGTCCAGGTTAAAAAAAAAACGAAATTCTCCTTTAAACACTATTCTATTGTTTCTGAGTACAAAGGCCACACAAATGATGACATCTACTCATGAATTCTCTTGCTGTAACATGCTTCCAGAAAAGTACTTAAAGTCCCTGGAAACCAAAATCCACAAAAACGTTCTAACTATGTTATTTAGGGTCTTATGTTAGTAATTTTGTGCCTCCGAAATTATTATACATTACTTTCAAACCAAAGCCTTAAAATCGACACTTTTCTAAGATTCTACAAAGTACTTCCTCATTGAAGACAGCAGTGCGCGAGGTGCTAAAACGCAGGAGCTTATGACGTCATAAGCTCTATATAACCTTTGTACACGCGCGCAATCCACACCCACCCTCCTTTTGTCCGTTCTTTGCCCCCAGTGACAGCGCTCCCTCGCTGTCCGTCTCCCTCCCACTCTGTGTGCCGTCGTGCCAAGCGCTATGCTTCTCTCTCTCTCTCTCTCTCTGGACTAGTGAGAGAGAGAGCACAGAGAGAGACACACAGGCTGGTGACGCGAGGTTACTCTCTCTCTCTCACACACACACAAACAGACACAGTAGCTCTGTGCAGTCGCAGCAAGTCTCTCTCTCTCCGAGCAACGAACACACACACACACACACACACACTCGTGCTGTGGACACACTGCTGTGTTCGACACACAGCACTCAATCTCTTTCTCCGTTTCCCTCCCCCCCCTCTGTCTCGCGCTCTCTCGGAAAACCTGCTGCAGACGGGACACGCCCACACAGTCCGCGGGAGAAAATACACTCTAAAAAATTATTGATTCTCATCAGTTTTGCCACGACTGTCAAACCTAAATTTATATACTTTGCGACGTTCATCATTGTTCAAATTTGGCTGGTGGCTTATTAACATAGGGTCCTGTGATGTGATGAACTCAAAATGCTAAATAATAAAGAAATATTTCTGGTTTCCAGGGACTTTAATGGTTCATGAATGGTTAAAAATGAGATATTTCTTGGCTGTGTAAAGCCAGCCTCAGTTGACACTAAAGCCACTGGAGTCTTGAGGTATTATTCTAAGTGTAAAGAGCTCTCACAGTATCAGTGCTGGTGTCTTTCAGCCGACGCTGAATGTCAGTGGGCTTCCTGGCTCTCACTCTGTCACTTGATTCTCTGGATTGCACCTCTGCCGTGTCACTGTGGCTGAGCCGGGGACTGAAGCTGCTCTGGCAGGAGACACTGAGCCGGGGACTGAAGCTGCTCTGGCAGGAGACACTGAGCCGGGGACTGAAGCTGCTCTGGCAGGAGACACTGCTGGAGCAGCAGGCCTCAAAGGACGGGTCGCCTGGAAGAATCATGCAGTCAGATCATCTCAGCTACAGTCAGATCTCAGCTACAGTCACCACTACATGTGTAGTACACTACAGTCACCACTACATGTGTAGTACACTACAGTCACCACTACATGTCTTCAAACTGCTGTACGCCTTTTCATTTCCTCCTCAAATTGATTTGCTCTAAACGTGGCAGCTCAAGTTAAACTATTTAAAGCTGTGCTGCCTGATGTAAGACTGTAACTGCTGTCTGCTAGACTTAATACTTATTTGATAAGTATCTGACAAATAGGCTATTTCCTATTTCAGTGGTTCTCAAAGTGGGGTATGGGGACCCCTCTGGGGTCCTTGAGTGGGTTTCAGGGGGCCCCAACAAAACGGTGAATAATCTATTTTCACTATATCTCCATAAGTGACAGAATGTATGACTCCTATAGGATCATGATTATGTTGTTTAACCCCACAGACACTCAACAAGTGAGCCAAGATAGCCTGATATATTCCTGATATTACACCAAATAGATCAAAAGGTCTGTCTGAAGGCATTTATTTGTTTCTGACTCTGGGGAAAGTGGCAATAACTGTCAAATTCCCCCAAACTACAGTATTATACTGAAGAAGGGAATCTCTTGCGCTTCAGCTCCCCCACAGAGGGAGGACGGTGCTTCTCAGAACAGGAGGATATCACAGTAAAGGAAGAATCTGGAGCACACCGGTCACTGGTAAGAAGGTTTCTTTTTAATAGGCTAAGTGCACCAACGTTTCGACGCAACGCGTCTTCATCAGGGTCAAACAGCTTTGACCCTGATGAAGACACGTTGCGTCGAAACGTTGGTGCACTTAGCCTATTAAAAAGAAACCTTCTTACCAGTGACCCGTGTGCTCCAGATTCTTCCTTTGCTGTGCTACAGTATTATACTATTATACCATCTCTGAACTATCTCTTTAACCAAATCACACACATTTAGGCTATTCTATGAGATCTCCCTTTAATAACTGAGGTAATATTTCTTCACTTACATTCACTGAGCCTCCCCTGAAACTGTTTGGAGCCCCCCTGGGGAGGTCCACCTTCCACTTTAAAAACATCTGCTCTACAGTAAAGTTCACAACAGGCCCATTTCTAAATTCCAGTATCACTATAAATATCTCTGAGCAGGAAGGCCAGAGACAGCCCACTGAGGGACATGAGTGGGGAGCTGTAGGTGGCTCACGTGTAACAGAAGATCCCTGGAAAGTTGAGAGAAGCTCTTTGATGCTTCCCGTTGCCATGTCCATCGCACTGAAGCCAAGGCGAGTCTTGTCATTGGGGTTTGAACCATACCAGAGGAGGAGCTGAACTACCTGGATCTCACACACACACACACGCATGCACACAACACACACACAAATAATAAGCGACGGGCTACTCAAGTTTTAAATTGTCATTTTGTTCGTAAATGGGAAATCTGATATTTAAAAAATATATTGTATATCTATATTGTACAAGACAAATTCAAACCAAGTTAGCTACATTCCCTCTACAGAAAGTATTCCTGAAGGCACCTGATAGTGGCCTGTGGAAACAGCATCTTGTAGGGGTGTGGTGCCCCCAGGGCCTCTAGAGTTGGCATCAGCTCCAGCCTGCAACAGCTCCTCAACCACAGCCTCTCTGCCAGCAGCACTGGCCTCATGGAGGGCTGTCCTGCCTGACAATTACAGCCACAATTCACTCATTTCGTTAAACTCTGCTAAAAGACATTCAATAATTTGTGTTTTGTTTATTGATATTGTGTTTAATTAAGTGTTGGGACTGATGAATTGCATTGATACATTGTTACATACCTGCATTATCTCTCAGGTTGACACTGAAACCAGCCTGAATGAGGGCTTTGACTCGCTCCACGTGTCCTTTTCTGCATGCTAAGTTAAGAGGAGTCTCTCTCTTGTGAAGGTGACTCTGGTGGAGCAGCTCAGTACCTTGTGGGAGACTTACTGTTTCAAAGAAATAAAACCAAGATCGTTCAAATGAAGCAGAGAAATGAATTGAACACAGAACACACTAAAGGGAAAAGCGCTTCCGATTCCTAATAGTTCCAAATATACATGATGTTGAAGGAAATACAAAATGTATTAGTACCCGAGTTAGGTGTGATAGCAGCACAGGTTGTGGCAGACCCGGCACCTCTGCGTATCCCTGGGTGGTGTTGTGTTGATGGCGTGGCTTTATTCTTCTGCATGAAGTTGCCACCTTGTGAAGCCAAATCAGTCAAATGCGTCTCCTCACCTGCCCCTCGACTTTGGCAGGCATCAGAGACCTGCATCAAGCTCAGACAGTCATCTACTAAAGTCGATGCATTGCCATTCGTCTCACGTTCCTCATCACGACTCTCAGTCACCTGAAAAACCTTGTGTTGATCCCAGAGGATCTGGTTGTGTGACCTGACTGAGAACTCTTCGGAGAATGCCTCGTCCAAAAGATGATTTCCTGAGGGCTCCAGGTCTAAAATCATGGTGCAATCCGAGTCAAATGAGCAAAGAGAGTCATCTAGACCTGAGCCTATATCTAGACCTGGGCCTATGTATGTCAGTGAGTCTGAGTGGATACTTGCACTGACTCCATCAGTCAAAGCTGTGGTGTCTTCAAGCAGGCTGTCTCCTGATTGGAGATGAGTGGGTCTTGGAGTTCTGGCATCAGAATCAAAAGGAAGTGAAGAGATCAGAGCTTTAGAGCTGGGGACCATCCTCGGTGTTACTGGACCTGATGATGACGCACTGATAAATGTGTTGTCAGTTTCAGAAAATCCACAAGTCCCCTGGAGTGCATGAGGATCTCCACAGACATTGCTGCCATGCACAGATCTCTGGCTGTGTGCGTTGTCGTGGAGGCCAGACATGGCTGACACTGACATGGCTGACACTGGCCTTTCAATACCTACTGGCTTGGTCACATCCTTTGAACAACAGGTCTCTGGAGGTGGGATGTAGTTTCTCAGCAGAGCTTGTCGTCTTGCTTCTCCAACAAGCAGAGAGGGCGAGGAGGTGTTGGAAGAGTCCGTTGTAGCATCTTCATCGAAAGCAGAAGAATGAGCATGTGTTGCTTGCTTGCTTGCTCTTCCTACATGGGGTTGAAGCAAGGACACACTGCATTCATCTACATTCTCAATGTGAAGAACATTGTTTGTGTTGCACAGAGTAATGACAACACGTCCTCATACCAACACGACAGAATGAGGTGATTTCCCATTGACTTCCAAAACGAGTATATGAGCGAAACGGTGTGTGCAGGTGTCACGTGATACGCCTCGTGTTGGTTAATTTAAAAATGTCACGCGGTCCGTTATGTTTAGGCAACTAAAACAAACTTTTTGTTATATTTAGGCAAAGCGACTCGGTTAAAAATGGGTTAAACTGTGAAATACAGAGTTACACTAGACTAGAGCTTTAAACCTTGCACGTGTGGTGAGTGTGTTTAGAGAGAGAGCTGGATGTCTTTACCTTGTTCCTCTTTGCACTGGGAGCTCTCCACATGTTCCACGTCGTCTGGCCAATCTGCCATCAGGAAAGTGTTGCTGTGACTTTGTGCTGCTGACTCATGAGAGTCTGAAGCCACAGTTGTTGGCTGTCGTACGATATGAGCAGCGACGAGAGCCGCATCCAAGTCCAACGGCTCACTCTGCAAGAGCCGCTCAATGATGTCTCTCCTCTCTCTGCTACTGCGTTTGAGAACTTTCCTGGGAGGAGTGGATGTTTCTGTCAGCGGGGTCTGAGGAGGCCTTTTCATGGCTGATGACGACGTCGACCCTGTGCCATCCTGCCACAGTGATGCATCTGCTGCTGTGTTGTCGTCAGCGCTCACTTTAATTGACCAGGAAGTTATTTGCCTTTTCTTTTTGGGCATTTTGCCTTCTTGCTTAGGCAGACAGGAAAGGCGGGGAGAGAGGGAGGAGGGCATGCGGCAAAGGACCAAGGGCCGGACCCGAGCCCGGGCGGGCGGCCGGACCCGAGCCCGGGCGGGCAGCACCAAGGACAAAGGCCCAGGCGAGCCACTGGGATGTCCCGACCAGGACAATGTTGACTCAGAGTCGTGGCTCACACCAACATGAGCACTAGAGTGAGAGCCATGCTGCAACATAAAAAAAAAAAAAAAAAAAAACGTCAGATGCCAATGCATTACCATCATCTCAGTCAGCTGCAGCCTTTGTTATTAAGAGCATGAGACCCACCTGGTGGTCAAAGACAGAATGCTGGTAAGAATGTATGTGGTGTTGCTGAGCTTCTATCAACTTCTTACCTGAAAAAGAGAAATGAAATGGGTTAGGTTTTGTTAAGACATACAACATATAGCAGGGTTCCTACACAAATAATTCCACACGTTTTCCAGACCTTCATTTGTTTGGAAGATGTTGTCTGGTGGTGTTCAATATGATTTAGGCAGGTGGACATCTTGCCCCTGCTAAGTAGGTCATATCACTATAGATGGAGAGTGTTCAGCAACGTGGATCATGGAGGTATCAAAGAAATGTGGAAGGGATAGCTTTTTTTCAAGAGCCTCTGCAGCTTTCAGCACTGTTTGAAGTCTGCAACCTGACAAGAGGCACACTTCTATGTGGTCAACTGCCATTAGCTCGTTAAGGGTGTGCACTGTTGCCTCGTTAAGGGCGTGCACTGCTAGAATGCCAGATGTACATCCAGTGCATTTAATGTAACAGCCATCCATAGCTCTTAGAACCGTAGTTACATGGCATAACAATCGATGTGTAAAAAAAGACTGGTAAAAGTAGAAATACTGATTCAACTTATTTACGGTACTCAAGTAAAAGTAAAAAGAAGTACAGGCTCTGAAATGTACTCAAAAGTATAAAAGTACTAATGTAAAAGTTACTTCCCATCTCTGAACACACTATAAAGGCAAAAGCGCTTCAGATTCCTAAGTTCCAAATATATATCACGTTGAAGGAAATACTATGTTATTATTATTATTTATTGTCTTATTGTTTCTATCGTTGTTTTATGGTATGGTTGTTTTAATCAAGTTTCGTTTATCCCTTGTCTGAGTTGTATTGTTTTATCTGATACTCTTATGTTACTGTATGTCATGTTTTTAAAGATCAGGGACCATGATGGAAATAAGTGTACACACTTTTCATGTTATCCCTTGGATATATATGTCTGCATTATCCAAAATAAAATTCATTCATTCATTCATTCATTAGTACCTGAGTTAGACGTGATATCAGCACTGGTTGTGGCATGACAGGGTTCTGTGGGTGTGCTGTGTTTCCTCACGATATCTTGTCTGCCTTGTCCAACAAGCAGAGAGGGTGAGGAGGTGCTAAAAGAGTCAGTTGTAGCATCTTCATCGAAGGTAATACTTGCCTGCTTGCTTGCTTTTCCTGGGGGTTGAAGCAAAACCTAGAATTATGTGTGTATCTGAACGGAACCACAACATTCTCCATCTCTTCCACACATTTTCATTCAAATTCTCAAAACTATTCAAGACCTGGAAATGATCAAAATCAACTAGTAATACTTTTCCGGACCTGTGTAGGAAGGAACTCGGATTTTGATGTGAGTACTTCAAAGTACTCAAGCTAAGCTAAGTACTGTAAATGACAGAATGCCACTTAAATGCAAGAACTCTTTAATAAAGACTCTTTAATCAATTTAATCAGTTCTGAATAACAACACGTTAAAATGGAATAACGTCCATATACACTACTAATTTAAATGAACCACTTTAGATTAAATTCAACAACAATTAACAAATAAATACAAATAAATGGGAGGGGGGGTAAATAGGATAGTCTAAATGGGAAATAATAGGTGAACTGTGTGAATGAGTTGCCCGAGCAAATGTAATAAACAATCCAGGGTTAGTCTGCCTGGGCAAACAGGAAACACTTGAAAACAGCAAGGATCACAAACCAACTTCAAACATCAGATTTCTGCTTTTTTTATATTTATACTTTAAATTAAAGTTTGCTGTTTCCTTTATGTCATCTGTTAAGTAACTTCAACAGCTTCATGAAACCCATTCAAAACCCATTCCATATTCTCATTACAACACGTGAGAATGAACTTGTACACATTGTAAATCTTACAATATGAACTCATTTGATCAACAATTCTGAAAGGTTTACATTTCTTTGGGATACGAGTCCCCGGACAGCACCAAAATGTGACACGGATTCACATGAAACAAAGGTCACAGGCAACACGCCTTAATAGAGTTCAGTAGGAAAGCTATAGGTTTCTTCTGAATGCACTTCCCTGCTGTCTGAGGGAAGGCTAAAGTCCTGTGTAGCTTTAAGTACCCAGTCCAGTGTGGAATCTATGTAGTCCACAGTTTGGTCGCTGCCGCTGGCGTCTTCTCCTTGGGAAAAGCGTTGAGGTTTGGGGAGATACAGTGGGGTTGGACAGGTGTAGATGTCCAGGCTCGGATGTGGAGGGGAAAGCTGGTTTATATGTGGAGTGACGGGAGGAGAAGCACGAGGACTGACCCTCACTGGGGAATAAGGGAGAGACGGGAGCCACATTCAGTCTCATTCGCTCCTTGGTTCTGATCCCAGTGTTGTAAAAATAGAGGAGGCACGCACATCCAAAGCAGTTATGGTGGCTGCTGCAGCAAATAGCTACTTACAAGAGAAAATAATGGATCCGCACACCACTGGAGCTCTCATGTAGTATTTTTATTTTATTTTGATCATGCGTGACGTGTCAAGCCGCTCGACTTATTTAAAAAAAAAGATCTTACTGGGATCTTCTTGGTGTTGCTACAGTATGTTGATCCCTACAACAGATTTAATAAATAAGAGACGCCTCTTAACCTGTCATTTGTTTCTGAGTGTCCTTTTGGACATTTGTATTGTCTGTATATATTTTAACTTTATATATTTTTCCTCCTATACATGGTTGTCTCTATACATGTGTATTTAGCATTGTAATTTTTCTGTATATTGATAATCTATGATTCTGAATGCTCTACACCTGGTGCACTATAGGTTGAGGCCACGTCTCGTCATAGACGCTGGGTTAGCTGGCTCAGCCTTGCTGGGGGCGTGGTCAGGGTGGGGTAAAAACCCCCGTTCTATCCATTCAGAAAAGTTAGAATTTAGCTGATAGCCCAGCCCAGGCAGACACGATCAGGGATTTAACCACCACAGTAAACGCACATCTGAGCAGACGTCTTGTGTTGTGCTCTACAACCCCCAAACCTGTAGTTTAGAGCCACAGCACCGTCTTTTGGTGAGTCAGCCCATGAGATATATGGGCGGTTTTACCCCACTCGCGCGCCAGCCGTTTAACATTTTGTGGGCGTTCCCACACATGCGGCCTGTCTCTATCGCACATCATGTAATTATGCAAATGTATGGGTATTTAAAGATGGCGTATCTCTGCGGTGTCAGAAAGCGTCTGAAGAAGAGCTGACCGGCTCCAAACGTCACGCATGATGTAAAGAAAATAAAAATAGTACACGGGAGCTCCAGTGGTGTGGTTTCTCTGATCCCAGTGTTCCCACACCTTCTTAAACCTCAAAGTCAAAGACTTTCCAGGCCCAATTTCCTCAAATTCAAACCGGCACCACAGCACCTTCACTAACATTATGGTTTGGAGCTGCTTGAAATCCTGTTTAAACACTTTAAATAAATAAAAATATCGGTTCAGGCACTGGTACCGTTTTAGCACCGGTATAAGAAAAATACTCAACGACACCCACCCCTATATGCTACTGTGTCTGGGACTGCAGAAATTCATGCATGCTCATAGTGAGCATGACACAACAAATATGACCCCTCCCCCCAGCTCATAGTGAGCATGACACAACAAATATGACCCCTCCCCCAGCTCATAGTGAGCATGACACAACAAATATGACCCCTCCCCCCAGCTCATAGTGAGCTTGACACAACAAATATGACCCCTCCCCCAAGGCTCATAGAGACAGTCCGCATGTCTGAGAACGCCCACAAAATGTTGAGTGGGGTAAAACTGCCGATATATCTCATGGGCTGACTCACCAAAAGACGGTGCTGCGGCTCTAAACTACATGTTTGGGGGTTCTAGAGCAGAACACAAGACGTCTGCTCAGATGTGCGTTTACTGCGGTGGTTAAATCCCCGATTGTGTCTGCCTGGGCTGGGCTATCAGCTAAATTCTAACTTTGCTGAATGGATAGAACGGGGGAATTTACCCCACCCTGACCCCGCCCCCAGGCTAACCCAGCGTCTATTGTGGGCGTTCCTAGAGCCTGTATGGGCGTTCCCAGACATGCGGACTGTCTCTATAGTGCGCTTGACACAACAAATATGACCCCTCCCCCCATTTCACTTTACACAGGTTACATGCACCCATTTCATTCCATTTCATCCACTCTGGTTAAGACAATCTTACTTTCCTTATAGACAACAGAAATGAAGTTCATACCTTTCACTGCAGGTGATGTATTTGGTGTCGTCTGGGTCTCCTGGTGAACCACATCGCTTGAGAAGATGGTTTGTGATCCAGCGCTGGTGTCATCTGGTTCATGTCCCGCCCTCACGTTACTCCCAGTGGCCTGCGGGGGCTTGAAGGGCTCTTCTTCCTAGCATGCAAGTCAGTGAGTCACTCTATCAGATCTATTCTCAGTAAACATACAAATGAAAATGCAGAACTAAGACTTGTTGTTCTTACAGGTGCTGTCAGTGATAGCTTTTGTTCAAATATGCTGAGTGTTAAATAGCTCTACATTCCAACAGCCATCACTGATATAGTGTGTCTGGTCAGTAATGTGGCTCTCCCAGCCCCTCCACTCTGCAGTAAACACAAAAGACATTTGTGGAATCCTCTCTCCTGATTGGATCAAAGTGGGATGGAATCCTCTCTCCTGATTGGATCAAAGTGGGATGGAATCCTCTCTCCTGATTGGATCAAAGTGGGATGGGATCCCACAAAATGTATTTTCTGTATACTGCAGTGCGGAGGACCCATGTTACTGACCAAATACTATCTTTGATTGCTGTGGGAAAGGATAACTATTTGCATTTGCATAATGGTTGTTAATAAGCACCCACTCTGTCTAGCAGTGTGCCACCATGGCGTGGAAGGCCAACATTGTCTGGGGATTTGAAACCTGTAAAAAAAAAAACATACGGTAAATTGAAAATGTAGCATTATTGTAAACAGAATTTATCTGAGGCCAAAATAAACACTCAAACTGAGAGGAGGCCAAAACGAACACTCAAACTGAGGGCAGGGAGTTCCTCACGTTTGCTTTGAGGAATGTTTCCCTCCATTAGTTTCTGTAGTGAGGGCTCTGTAGTCATGCTGAAGGCTGTTTCTCCGGCCTCATCCTTCAACAGTGGGTCTGCACCGTTATTCAGGAGTACCTCAGCAATCTAAACAAAGCACAATATTAAATGCACCAATAGAGCGATTTTGTGTACAATACTTATTGAATATAATTGACTGTGGTTTTTGACTAATATACAGATTCCTTCATGGTTTCAGGATGCCAACCTTCAAATGGCCACGTCTGATGGCATCATGCAGAGGTGTGATTCCATTATGTGCTGTGGTGTTAACCAGAGCTCCAGCCTTTATCAGATCTACAGTGACTTCAGATGAACCACCTGCTGCTGCTTCATGGAGGGGGGTCCACCCTGAAAGAGTGAAAACCATCCTGATCACATTCTGTTGTTGAACATTCTGTTCTCATGCATTTTAGACAGCCTCCGAACACGTGGCAGCAAAGATAGTCAGAAAGAAGGCAGATGTGACACATTGCTCAAATTGCCAACAGCCTTTCAAAACAAAGGTCCAAAAGGGTACAATGTGTGGAAACATTGAACATGCACTAGCCCAGAACCTCACTTTATTTTTCCCAGCAGAATCACCAAATGATGCCAGTGCACAACATGTGTCTGGACTCTGTTTCCAGGCAACTCGGTGATTCTCGCCAATCTTTGTCTTTTAAAAGAATAACCGCTCACTTTTTGGCGCAACTAGGCTGTGCGACCCTACCTGTGACTTCAAAGTGCAGAAATAAGGTGAGTTCAATGCCCGACACAGATTCCCTAATGAAATTTAGCTCTTACTACAGTGAAGTCCTGAGACTTAATGTATTAATTAATACACAGGACAAGATGTTACTATCCCTTGTGCCAAAATCCGAGGAAAAACACATTTAGAAGCCCAATCCAGAATAAAACAAGCTAACAGGCTAACAAACTAATAAACAAGACACAAATCACCAGTTACCTACCCTAGCCAACAGCAGTATGAAGCATGTCATTGGGGTTTTCAAGTGGGCACCTTCCTTCACCGACGTTTCGTTAAGTTAGGCCCACGACACCTCAAGAAGGCTTAACGGTGTAATCCAGCGTCCTGGAAACACCCCCCTCCATGCTACCACCGCACAACTGCATATTACCTCACTATCTAAGCCTAGCTATCCAGGTCGGTTCGGTATGACATTCCTGACTACACCACCACTGTCAATGATTCAGCCCTGTTGATGCGGACCGTTAATCATGACCAACAACAAACAATCCCTAACTACACCACCACTGTCAATGATTTAGCCCTGTTGATGCGGACCGTTAATCATGACCAACAACAAACAATCCCTAACTACACCACCACCGTCAATGATTCAGCCCTGTTGATGCGGACCGTTAATCATGACCAACAACAAACAATCAATCTGACCTTAGCGAGCTCCCCAGCTAGCATGTTTCCTCCTTATCCACAGCCATTCACTTGCTCGTTCTGCTGCCTGAGACATGTTGCTAACCGCAAGTTTCAGGCTCCGTCCCCGAATGCCCAACTCAGTTAGTAAGGCAATAACGGACTTTGCCACAAAACCACGGCAGCCCACCTCTACAGGCCGCACTCGAGCCCTCCAACCTCGCTGCTCTGCCTCTGCTGCCATTTCAGCATACCTAGCTTTCTTGCGCTCATAAGCCTCCTCAACTCGATCTTCCCACGGGACTGTGAGTTCGATAAAATAAACTCTCTTCTCTACCTCAGACCACAGTAACAAGTCCGGACGTAGCCGGGTGCTAACTATATATGCTGGGATGACTAGCTGTTCATTCAAGTCAACCCTCATTTCCCAGGCTCCACCTACACTTAGCTGCCCTAACTTGTGCCTGACCTTAATTGGTCTAATCTTTTCTCCCTCACGTACAAATTTGATCTGTCTAGTCTCTTTGCTAGCAACTAGAGAATTTACTTCTAGCCGCTTTTCCTCAACTGCAGCTGCCAAACATTTCAACACCTGGTTGTGACGCCAGGTGTATCGCCCCTGGGAGAGACTGACCTTACACCCTGACAGTATATGCCTCAATGTACATACACTAGAACACAACGGGCAGGCACCATCCTCGCCCAACCACTGATTTAAGTTCTGGGGAGATGGCAGCACATCATAAGTAGCCCCTAGAATAAATCTAATTCTGCTGGCCTCCATGCTCCACAACTCTCTCCACTTCAACTTTCTCTTCTCTACACTCTCCCAGTTCACCCACTGCCCTTGCTTTGCCTGCGACACTGCCTTAGTACATCTTACTGCCTCCTCTTGCCTATGTACTTCTTCAACTACCATCTTCCTCTTTTCTATTACTGATGCCTTGTTCCACACAGGTTTCCCTATGCACAACCCTAAGCCTCCACGCCCATGCTGCACCTGACCTATGATATCCCTGTGTCTAAGAGCTGACTGTGCTTGCTGTACTGCCTCCTTTGGGTTCCACTTCCTCCCTGTTTTAACTGTGGGCGCTACACTCCTAACCACTGGATCCTTTGACTGAGTCAGAGTCATTTCCAGTCTAACCTTAGCACACTTGAACTCCTCTGTCAGGCTAGATAATGGCAATTCCAATATGCCTTTCCCATATAAGGCTACACTGCTTAGGCAGCGTGGGACTCCGAGCCATTTTCTAATGAATGAGTTAATCATCCTTTCTAGCTTTTCTACCTTTGAAAGGGGAACCTCATACACTGTCAGTGGCCACATCAACCGAGGCAACAATCCAAACTGCAAACACCACAACTTTAACTTTCCTGGGAGCCCTGACTTGTCTATACTTGAAATACCTTGAATCATTTCCTGCCTCACCTCCTCAAACTGTCCCTTATCACTGAGACTTGCATCATACCATCTTCCCAAACTCTTGACTGGTTTCTCTAATACTGTAGGCACCACCTCATCATTTATAACAAACTTCTTACCTACTACCCTCCCTTTAATGATTGAAATACTCCTGGACTTACTTGGCTTCACTTTCATTCTAGCCCACTGCAGATTACTATTTAACTTATCCAACAATCTGCTAGTACATGGAGCGGTTGACGTCATAGTCGTCATGTCATCCATGTATGCCCTAATTGGAGGGAGCCGCAGCCCTCCCTGCAGCCTTTCTCCACCCACTACCCATTTTGAAGCCCTAATAATGATCTCCATTGCCATGGTAAAAGCTAATGGGGAAATTGTACACCCTGCCATAATGCCTATCTCCAGCTGCTGCCAAGCTGTAGTGTACTCTGCTGTGGTAAAGCAGAGTTGAATATCTAAGAAGTAGGCTTTAACTAAGCTCTTTATACTACCTGGCACTCTAAAGAAATCAAAGGCCTCCCATAACAGACTATGCGGCACTGACCCGAAAGCATTAGCCAGGTCCAAGAATACTACATGCAGGTCTCTCTTCTCACGCTTAGCTGACTGGATTTGGTGCCAGATCATGCTGGTGTGCTCTAAGCACCCGGAGAAGCCGGGAATTCCAGCCTTTTGCACCGAAGTATCTATTAGCCTATTCTTTTCTAGATAACTAGACAGCCTCTGTGCCACAACACTAAAGAAAACCTTCCCTTCAACATTAAGTAGACTGATAGGTCTAAACTGACTTATCTCTAACGAGTCCCTTTCTTTAGGAATGAAGATTCCCCCTGCTCTACGCCACGCCTTAGGAATAACCTGCTTCTTCCAGACTACCTTCATCAGCTTCCATAGAAACTGCAACACATCTGGAGCACTCTTATACAGCCGGTAGGGGACTCCATTAGGACCCGGGGCTGAAGAGGCCCTTGCACGTCTCACTACTTCTTGAACTTCTTTCCACCTTGGTGGGCTATCATCACACTGGCTCTCTATTTCACCAATAGGTGGAATATCAGCTGGGACTGTCATCTCTCTAAACCTTTCCCTATCTTTGTGAACCTCCTCCAAATATTCCTCAAGCTTCTGCTTAGGTACCATAAGGCTACCATTCTTTTCCTTACTAAACAATGACTTCACAAATCTAAATGGATCCTTATAGAATGCTATTCTAGCTCTCTCTTTCTTTTTCCTATTTTTCCTAATGCTCTCTGCTCTTCTTAAAACTGCCAACCGATCCCTCACATCTGACTGCAAGCAATCAATGCCTTCCTTCTCAACCTCTGTAGCTTTCCTCCACTGCCTCTTAAGCTGTCTTCTCTCCTGGATAAGTCTATCTATCTCTTGTTGGCGCCTAGATTTAACTACCTCACCCTCTAGTTTCTTCCTTTTCTCAAAGACGCCAAACCTTTCCTTACCATAATCATAAATACAATCTCCCATTTTATCCAACTTACTCTCAGCAGTTCCTTTAAGCTTCTCTAACATCCTAACCAAATCACTATTGATATCTTCCCACTTCCTACTTTCCGCTGCACCTGGCCACTTAACTCTAGGCTTCTGACCGCTAATCTTCTCCCTTTTTGGCTGGCTGGCCTCTCTGCTTTCCTCGGTGCTAGGACCTGCCTCAACATCAGGGGTGCTGATGTCCTGCGAGCTGTGGGTTACTTCCTGTCGCTGGACTTCACCCGACTGACTTGATAAACTTCTTAAGAAATAATTATCAATGCGGGGTCCCTGTGTTCCCTCTACCAAGCACCTCTTCCTGCCTTGATGGATTCTAAGGCCCCTCAAAGTTGTTACCTTCTGCCAGCCACACAAGCAAACCTGACGCTTCTTTCCATCTACATCTGAACTAGTGGCTTCCACTGACATGTTTTCCCTACTCATAGTCAAGTCCGTTCCAGAGTCAATAACCGTGTCAACCATAGGTGAGTCATCTTCCGCCCCCGCTCTCGCAGACTCTAGGGGTGTTTTTTCATAATTCTGTTTCGTAGCAAGTTTGGGTGTAACCAATGGCCTATTGGCCTTGGCTACTGCCACAATGAGCAGCTAACCCATTGCAGCCCCGATGGGGTCTAATCCCTCCTGTCAGCTGTCTTTCCATGCTGTCACTAGGTCTTTCCCTAGTTGTCAGCTGCACTATTCACAACAGTCACTAGCCTAAGCTAGCTTTAGTATTAATTAATACACAGGACAAGATGTTACTATCCCTTGTGCCAAAATCCGAGGAAAAACACATTTAGAAGCCCAATCCAGAATAAAACAAGCTAACAGGCTAACAAACTAATAAACAAGACACAAATCACCAGTTACCTACCCTAGCCAACAGCAGTATGAAGCATGTCATTGGGGTTTTCAAGTGGGCACCTTCCTTCACCGACGTTTCGTTAAGTTAGGCCCACGACACCTCAAGAAGGCTTAACGGTGTAATCCAGCGTCCTGGAAACACCCCCCTCCATGCTACCACCGCACAACTGCATATTACCTCACTATCTAAGCCTAGCTATCCAGGTCGGTTCGGTATGACATTCCTGACTACACCACCACTGTCAATGATTCAGCCCTGTTGTATTTATTAATACTTCAAAAGCCCATTTTACAGCTATTACCTGCATTGTCAGCCATGTTGACATCACTCCCCATCTTCAGAATTTGGCGAACCACCTGAGCATTTCCCTCTTTGGCGGCCATGTGGAGCAAAGTCTCTCCGAAGCCATTTCTCCTGCGGACGTTGGTCACAGACAAAACCCTGTATTTGTATCTAGTACTTGGTGCTGGGGCCATCGCTGCCTGGTTTGGACAGATGTTTTTGAGGGGCATGCCAGAGCTGGCTGGAGGATTGGGCTGCCCGCTGCTGCCCTGCCTGGGGGGATTGGGCTGCCCGCTGCTGCCCTGCCTGGGGGGATTGGGCTGCCCGCTGCTGCCCTGCCTGGGGGGATTGGCAGCCCGGCTCTGGGATGCACTGCTCCGTGCTGTTCCAGTGTTGGAGGAATGCTGTGGTCTTGCTGCTACAACAGATAGAATACCTTATTTCACTCTGACAAAATAGAATGCTATGATTTCATATCACAGGAGGTGATTCTACACAAGAAATAGCATTGAAAACAGGTAGGGTGACATTTCTATGACAAATGTACTGTATATGAATCATTTTCACCAATAAAAAATATTCTTAGTTGGTACCTAAATTCTTTTAGTTCACCAGCCTTTCGCAGGTGGGCCAAAAAGTAAATTTTGGACACTGAACAATGAAAAATAGTTAATTTCAGACCTGGTATTTCCTCCGTTGTGTTGCCTGATACTGCCGTTCTGTGGGTTTCAGGGATGTTTTTCACCATCAGGAGTTTTAATGAGGGCTCTGTGTTCATGCTTAAGGCGGTTTCTCCATTCTTGTCCTTTAGCAGTGGGTCTGCACCGTGCTTCAGAAGAACCTCAGCAAGCTGGAAGTTAAATCAAATTGACTCAGCATGTTGTTTATCTATACGTAACAAAATCCAAATTAAAGCAAGAAAATCCAAATGAAGACCTAAGGGTGTACATAGAATTACGTTTGTTCCTCATGAAAACACAATAGTGCATATATTAATTTGCAGGTTGCCAACCTTCGTATGACCATTTCTGATGGCATCATGTAGAGGTGTGACTCCACCATCTGCTTTGGAATTGACCAGAGCTCCAGCTGTGATCAGATCCACACTGATCTCATGGTAACCTCTGTCTGCTGCTTCATGGAGGGCCGTCCATCCTGAAAACACACAAGACACAGAGTCTAACAGATCTACACTGATCTCATGGTAACCTCTGTCTGCTGCTTCATGGAGGGCAGTCCATCCTGAAAACACACAAGACACAGAGTCTAACACCTCTGTCTGCTGCTTCATGGAGGGCAGTCCATCCTGAAAACACACAAGACACAGAGTCTAACACCTCTGTCTGCTGCTTCATGGAGGGCAGTCCATCCTGAAAACACACAAGACACAGAGTCTAACAGATCTACACTGATCTCATGGTAACCTCTGTCTGCTGCTTCATGGAGGGCCGTCCATCCTGAAAACACACAAGACACAGAGTCTAACAACGGCGTAGCTTGTTTGATGCAATGTGGATGTTCTACAATCTCTTCACTCCGGCTCTGCAACAAGTGAGGCAAAATATAGCCTGAGAAACATATCAGATGGTAGAAAACAAAAAGCAAACACGTTTAGTATTTCATTAGGAAATGTCTACCATTGTATGCTGCAAACATCTATATGCACTCACTGATTCTCTCATACCCGAGTTACTGTCTGTGTGACTGTATGGTCCCAAGCTAGTCCGACTGCTATCAGACCTCTTAAGATGCTATACAATCTCGCAATAAAAAGCATTGCCAGGAAACCAATTAGGTTCCACCATTGCTGAGTAATGGAAAAACTAAATATGCAAAGTTGTGATGACTTTATTGGTTTCGCAAATGTAAAACTCATCTATAAATGCATATATGATCAGGAACCGCGGGCCATCTGCGATATTGTAAAACGGGCACAGCCACCAGAGGGGCTGTCGCAGGGAACTGCAAAGTGCCGCTCCGAAGAACTGTCCTAGGACAAACAGCCCTCTCGGTACAGAAGAACCGCCCTAGGACAAACAGCCCTCTCGGTACAGAAGAACCACCCTAGGACAAACAGCCCCCTCGGTATAGAAGAACCACCCTAGGACAAACAGCCCTCTCGGTATAGAAGAACTGTCCTAGGACAAACAGCCCTCTCGGTACAGAAGAACCACCCTAGGACAAACAGCCCCCTCGGTATAGAAGAACCACCCTAGGACAAACAGCCCTCTCGGTATAGAAGAACCGTCCTAGGACAAACAGCCTTCTCGGTATAGAAGAACCACCCTAGGACAAACAGCCCTCTCGGTACAGAAGAACCGCCCTAGGACAAACAGCCCTCTCGGTATAGAAGAACCACCCTAGGACAAACAGCCCTCTCGGTATAGAAGAACCACCCTAGGACAAACAGCCCTCTCGGTATAGAAGAACCGCCCTAGGACAAACAGCCGTCTCGGTACAGGGGTTAAATTGTGGAACTCACTCCCAACAGGAGTTAATTAATTAATTAATTTAAATTAATTAGGATTAATTAAACAGGAACATAGCTGGGAGCATTTCAAAACCATTCTAAAGCAGTTCCTAACGTGTCATTACAAATGTTCTCATGTATGACTGTTATGTTGCTTTATGATGGAGCGACTGTTTGATGACGAATTTTATGACTCTTTCACATCATTGTTGTATTTATTGTATTTATTTTACTGTATCTTAATGTACTTTGCTTTTAACAGGTGCATTGCAAATTAGCCTTGGGCTAAATGTAGTGGTACAGGACAACAGAACTCATAACCTTGTTTTAAAGACCCATGAGACATGTTTTATACAGTTAATATAGATATGGGAGCTTTATTTATTTTTATTTTTACATGGTTATTTGCACAGATATTAACATTTCTGGTGGTCTGAGAATCACGTATGGCAGTGCGGTTTGATGCCCGGCACGTGACGTCATCCACGTAGCAGATAAAAACAATACCCTAAGTAGCTATTGTCAAACTCTCCATTTAAAAAATCTGAATCACTTTCAACAACACGGGTATCAGTAAATAAGTGGGTGTGTCTTATGTCTTACCTGCATTGTCAGTGACATTAACATCAGGTCCCACCTTCAGGATGTCCCGGACCATCAGAGCATCTCCATCCATCACAGCCCTGTGAAGCACAGTCTCTCCGAAGCGATTCCTCCGTCGCACAACGTTCAGAGACAGAGTCTTGCCGTTGTAGGCCACCAATGACACAGGTGTTGTCACTGCCTTGGCTCCTCCTCCTGATCATCACATCACACCACATCACATCACACCACACCACACCACACCACACCACACCACATCACACATCATCACATCACATCACACCACATCACACCACACCACACATCACATCACACCACACCACACCACATCACACCACACCACACCACACCACACATCACATCACACCACATCACACCACATCACATCACACCACATCACACCACACCACACCACATCACACCACACCACATCACACCACACCACACCACATCACATCACACATCACACCACACCACATCACACCACACCACACCACATCACATCACACATCACACCACATCACATCACACCACACCACATCACACATCACATCACACCACATCACATCACACCACACCACATCACACCACACCACACCACATCACACCACATCACATCACATCACACATCACATCACATCACACCACACCACATCACATCACAGGGTCAAACAAAGACAACACAACACAAACACTACTTGTGAACTGAACTTGATTGCCTAATAGAAAATTACATCTGTTGTCGCTGAGCAGTTTATATTAGGGGGAGGTGTAAAGAGTGCAAGAGATTAATAAGTTGCCAACTCTTAACATGATGCTGCCAGATGGTTTGTTTCACAGAACCATCTGGGAACTCGATCTTAGAAAGGGGTTAAAAAAGGCAGGCACTTTGAAAAAATACTTGGCAGGTGATTGGATGAATCATCCGTCTATCACGGGCTAACTTCAACCACTTAGGACCGCCTCTGCCTCGGACGCTGATAGATTGGAGCGTGGCAAGATGGATTTGTCATGTGATTGTGATCTTGTTATTGCGCAAATGCAGCTGCCCCCTGCTGGTTACAGGTAGACTGCACCTTTTGGAGAGGACTTTAGCTGTCCATGGTGTCTGCAGCTGTCCGTGTGCACCTCCTCTCTACTCGTCTGTGGTGTCTGCAGCTGTCCATGTGCACCTCCTCTCTACACGTCTGTGGTGTCTGCAGCTGTCCGTGTGCACCTCCTCTCTACTCGTCTGTGGTGTCTGCAGCTGTCCATGTGCACCTCCTCTCTACACGTCTGTGGTGTCTGCAGCTGTCCATGTGCACATCCTCTCTACTCGTCTGTGGTGTCTGCAGCTGTCCGTGTGCACCTCCTCTCTACACGTCTGTGGTGTCTGCAGCTGTCCATGTGCACCTCCTCTCTACACGTCTGTGGTGTCTGCAGCTGTCCATGTGCACCTCCTCTACTCGTCTGTGGTGTCTGCAGCTGTCAGTGTGCACCTCCTCTCTACTCGTCTGTGGTGTCTGCAGCTGTCAGTGTGCACCTCCTCTCTACTCGTCTGTGGTGTCTGCAGCTGTCCATGTGCACCTCCTCTACCCGTCTGTGGTGTCTGCAGCTGTCCATGTGCACCTCCTCTCTACTTGTCTGTGGTGTCTGCAGCTGTCCATGTGCACCTCCTCTCTACTCGTCTGTGGTGTCTGCAGCTGTCCGTGTGCACATCCTCTCTACTCGTCTGTGGTGTCTGCAGCTGTCCGTGTGCACCTCCTCTCTACTCGTCTGTGGTGTCTGCAGCTGTCTAGGGGTGGGAATCGTGGAGTAACTCACGATACGATATGGTCACGATACTTGGCCCTCGATAACGATATTATCACGATACAGCGATTCTGCGATAATCGATATATTGGAAGAGATTTAACCTACGATACATCACGATATCTGTGTAACTGAAGAGAAAAAAATACCCCTAAAAGGCAAGAAGCAGGTATTATGTATTTATTAGCAGAATTGACATGAACTCTCTCAGTTCACTCACTCACTCATACCATTTTCAATACCACGGAGGAAAAGTTACACATTAAGTCTTTTTATTATTATTATTAAAACAAGAAAACCTATATAACCTACTTACCTATATAATTTCTAAAAGTAGATATTAATGATCAAACATTTCCATTCATGTAGCCTACAGTATTTATGTTTTTGTTTCAACTACAAACATAAATAAACGTCAACTTGAAACTATGTTTCAACTACCACACACAGCATAATATTTTAGCCTGTTTATTAAAAAAAAAAAAAAAAAAAAAAATGAATAAACATCGATACTTGGTGCCAGTGTATCGATAACGTATCGTAAGTGGAAATATCGCGATACCGTGAGTATCAATATTTTGTCCCACCCCTACAGCTGTCCATGTGCACCTCCTCTCTACTCGTCTGTGGTGTCTGCAGCTGTCCGTGTGCACCTCCTCTCTACTCGTCTGTGGTGTCTGCAGCTGTCCATGTGCACCTCCTCTCTACTCGTCTGTGGTGTCTGCAGCTGTCCATGTGCACCTCCTCTCTACTCGTCTGTGGTGTCTGCAGCTGTCCATGTGCACCTCCTCTCTACTCGTCTGTGGTGTCTGCAGCTGTCCATGTGCACCTCCTCTCTACACGTCTGTGGTGTCTGCAGCTGTCCATGTGCACCTCCTCTCTACTCGTCTGTGGTGTCTGCAGCTGTCCATGTGCACCTCCTCTCTACTCGTCTGTGGTGTCTGCAGCTGTCCATGTGCACCTCCTCTCTACTCGTCTGTGGTGTCTGCAGCTGTCCATGTGCACCTCCTCTCTACTCGTCTGTGGTGTCTGCAGCTGTCCATGTGCACCTCCTCTCTACTCGTCTGTGGTGTCTGCAGCTGTCCATGTGCACCTCCTCTCTACTCGTCCATGGTGTCTGCAGCTGTCCGTGTGCACCTCCTCTCTACTCGTCTGTGGTGTCTGCAGCTGTCCATGTGCACCTCCTCTCTACACGTCCATGGTGTCTGCAGCTGTCCATGTGCACCTCCTCTCTACTCGTCTGTGGTGTCTGCAGCTGTCCATGTGCACCTCCTCTCTACTCGTCTGTGGTGTCTGCAGCTGTCCATGTGCACCTCCTCTCTACACGTCCATGGTGTCTGCAGCTGTCCATGTGCACCTCCTCTACTTGTCTGTGGTGTCTGCAGCTGTCCATGTGCACCTCCTCTACTTGTCTGTGGTGTCTGCAGCTGTCCATGTGCACATCCTCTCTACTCGTCTGTGGTGTCTGCAGCTGTCCATGTGCACCTCCTCTCTACACGTCTGTGGTGTCTGCAGCTGTCCATGTGCACATCCTCTCTACTCGTCTGTGGTGTCTGCAGCTGTCCATGTGCACATCCTCTCTACTCGTCTGTGGTGTCTGCAGCTGTCCGTGTGCACCTCCTCTCTACTTGTCTGTGGTGTCTGCAGCTGTCCATGTGCACCTCCTCTACTTGTCTGTGGTGTCTGCAGCTGTCCATGTGCACCTCCTCTCTACTCGTCTGTGGTGTCTGCAGCTGTCCATGTGCACCTCTTCTCTACTCGTCTGTGGTGTCTGCAGCTGTCCATGTGCACCTCCTCTCTACACGTCCATGGTGTCTGCAGCTGTCCATGTGCACCTCCTCTCTACTTCTCTGTGGTGTCTGCAGCTGTCCATGTGCACCTCCTCTACTTGTCTGTGGTGTCTGCAGCTGTCCATGTGCACCTCCTCTCTACTCGTCTGTGGTGTCTGCACCTGTCCATGTGCACCTCCTCTACTCGTCTGTGGTGTCTGCACCTGTCCATGTGCACCTCTTCTCTACTCGTCTGTGGTGTCTGCAGCTGTCCATGTGCACCTCCTCTCTACTCGTCTGTGGTGTCTGCACCTGTCCATGTGCACCTCCTCTACTCATCTGTGGTGTCTGCACCTGTCCATGTGCACCTCTTCTCTACTCGTCTGTGGTGTCTGCAGCTGTCCATGTGCACCTCCTCTACTCGTCTGTGGTGTCTGCAGCTGTCCATGTGCACCTCTTCTCTACTCGTCTGTGGTGTCTGCAGCTGTCCATGTGCACCTCCTCTACTCGTCTGTGGTGTCTGCAGCTGTCCGTGTGCACCTCCTCTACTTGTCTGTGGTGTCTGCAGCTGTCCATGTGCACCTCCTCTACTCGTCTGTGGTGTCTGCAGCTGTCCATGTGCACCTCCTCTACTTGTCTGTGGTGTCTGCAGCTGTCCATGTGCACCTCCTCTCTACTCGTCTGTGGTGTCTGCAGCTGTCCGTGTGCACCTCCTCTCTACTTGTCTGTGGTGTCTGCAGCTGTCCGTGTGCACCTCCTCTCTACTCGTCTGTGGTGTCTGCATCTGTCCATGTGCACCTCCTCTCGTGACTATAACCAGGGGAAGGGGGGGGGGGCATGCCCCCTCCATCAGATTTAATGTCCACCTACGAATGTGTCTCTGCCGCCGACTCTGCGTTGAATTGAACTGAATACTTACCGAATACCCTGAATTCTCTCTGTCTCTTTCTCACAGACCCACACAGGCCTACATACACAGAGAGAACGCGAGTGAGTGTGTGAGAGACTGTGTGTGTGTGTGTTTGTGTGTATATGTGTGAGAGACTGAGTGTGTGTTTGTGTGTGTATGTAGCCTAGGGTTGCAAATATCAAGCAGCATGCTTGGCAGTTAAAACTGAATAGGAGTTCTTTTCATGAGTAAACCCCCACCCTCCATCTGGCCTGCAAACGTCCAGGCTGGCCTGGACCTTTTCAACATGCCAAGCTGCTCGCAGCTGATCATAAAAGATCTGCTTGTTTTACCTGCTACAGCTGATCATAAATGACCTGCTTGTTTTACCTGCTACAGCTGATCATAAGTGACCTGCTTGTTTTACCTGCTACAGCTGATCATAAATGACCTGCTTGTTTTACCTGCTACAGCTGATCATAAATTACCTGCTTGTTTTACCTGCTACAGCTGATCATAAATGACCTGCTTGTTTTACCTGCTACAGCTGATCATAAGTGACCTGCTTGTTTTACCTGCTACAGCTGATCATAAATTACCTGCTTGTTTTACCTGCTACAGCTGATCATAAATTACCTGCTTGTTTTACCTGCTACAGCTGATCATAAATTACCTGCTTGTTTTACCTGCTACAGCTGATCATAAATGACCTGCTTGTTTTACCTGCTACAGCTGATCATAAGTGACCTGCTTGTTTTACCTGCTACAGCTGATCATAAATTACCTGCTTGTTTTACCTGCTACAGCTGATCATAAATTACCTGCTTGTTTTACCTGCTACAGCTGATCATAAATTACCTGCTTGTTTTACCTGCTACAGCTGATCATAAATGACCTGCTTGTTTTACCTGCTACAGCTGATCATAAGTGACCTGCTTGTTTTACCTGCTACATAGGACAAGATGTTCACAACATTGAGTGGACCGGCCACTTGCAAACACAGTGAGTCCATTGTAACACTCCTCAGCTTGCTAATATAATTACTTAATTCATTTCCTACAGGCGAAAAACATCCATGCTTTTACACTGAACAAAGAAATCTAACAGCGACAATTATTTGACAAAGGTCAACGAATCTGTGCCTATGGTTATTATTATTTGGTTGAAGTTGACGAACAAGATGCAGATGGTAGATGTGAGGGGAATTGTTGGGAAACGTGTAACGCCACTGACTGTCAGCGTATGAAACGTGTAACGCCACTGACTGTCAGCGTATGACAAATGATTCTGCAACCAAGACAAAGACATGGTCCTGTCTGTTACAGAGAATCTCCATCAGAGGCCTCCCACTCCCACACTAGATTTATACTCTTGTAAAGAAAGCTTGTGATTGTGTGGTTGGCAGGCAGAGTGGTGGGGCTATAAAACTACTTCTCCTGGGTTGAGATACCAGCGTACAACACGTTACGTAAGACAGCATGTCTGTCATGGCTTAGATGGCATTTCAAAATGAGTGGCCCAAACACTGAAACAACTGGCCTATTAACGTATGAACGGGCCAGCATGTCTTTGGTGTTCTGGTTCAGACTAGAAGTCTAAATTGCTATTCAGACATATCAAAAACAACTGTCTAATGACAGCACAGCGCTGCTGTTGTGATTATTAGGATTATTATGAATGAGATATGGGTTTATTGAGCTATGAGCACTGCTATTTTGGAATGGGTCAAACCCTGTGTATCTATCTACCTTCTGCTCCTTAAAGAGTAACTCTACAGTAACATTACAACACTTTTTAGTAGTAAACTGATATTTTAGTACTGTGTGGTTCTGAAATACAACACCAGTCATACTGTCAGAGCTCTAATGTGCCAGTGCAATATTTATGTCACTAAGCCTGGCTCAGTACGCCCTCTACTGGTTAAGATGAGAAGCATGTCCTCCACAATCTCTGGCTTTCCTGTCTCTCTCTAATCTGATTGTCTAATAATACTTTTGTTTAAGTTAAAGGAAAGTGCTAATTATGACAGTAACAGTGTATTAGCAAATGTGCATGGAAATAGTTGTGCATGTTTTTCATTCATAACCATTAGATTTAAGAAAATAGTGTTTCGTTTGTGTCTTTTCAAACTGATTTGTCACAGCCAGGGATTCCGTTTTGTGAAATAGGTCTATTATATATTTTAATTATCCAGCTGCATTTTCTTTAAGCCGATAGTAAGAATTGAAGTAGAGAGAGTTGTTGCTATGGAAACGATGCACCGCCTGGTCTAGTTGCATTAGGTGTAAACTGGCAGGTTTCAGAGCATTGCAAGTTTAACTCGTCTCATCGCCAATAATTGAGCTGAGCTGAGCCTTGAGCTGAGCTGAGCCTTGAGCGTGTGCCCTTTGTAGTTAGTTTGCTTGTTGTTCCTACCTCTGGTATGAACAGGCTTCCTACGGGCTGCCTTCTGCTGCTGTGTCTGACCGCTGCCACTCGGTGTCGCTGTTGATCTGGCCTCTTCTTCACTGGCTTTTGCTTCCTTCATGCGCTTCTTCAAAGCAGCTCGCAAACTGAGGCAACAATGCAGGGTGTTACTATTCATTCTGGACTAAACATGGAAAAACAGGAAGACTGTGTCACACACACGGTAAATAACCTGTTTTGTTCTGTTGTTTTTGTTGTATCCAGCCATTTTATTTAGATTTGTACTGTATTGTACATACACACTGCCCCTCAAACGTTTGGGGACACCACATTTTTCTTCATTTTTACTATTTTACACATTTTAGAAGAATAGTAAAGGCATCAAAACTATGAAATAACACAAATGGAATGATGCAGTGACCAAAAAGTGTTACATCAAAACTAGTATGGTCACATTGACAAAGGTGTTGGAAAGAAATTCATACAAGGGCATCAACTTCATTATTTGTCAAACATACACATTTCAAGCACTTAACTCATTGAGTGCCAGCCACTTTTGGAGAACGGACGCTCCCAGTGCCAGAGTTTAAGAGCGTTTTCAGTGATTTCTCGAGGCCCACAGAATATTGTGTGATATTACTATGTAAACACCGAACACGCACAAAGAACGATGAGACTCTCTTCTATCATCTGCAAAAAAAAGTTTTATTGATCCCATTTTCCGTTCTTTAGTTATGAGCCGGAGAAGATAGGCTGTTTTGAGCAAAAAGACACTTTTCAAATTAGAAGCTGAGTTATTCCGCCTTTTGTGAAATGCAGCATTTCAAGCACATTCACTGAGTCTGAAGATAATATTTTCTGATGTAGTGACGTGGTGTAGTTGTGTGGTGCCTGCGTGCCCCACCCCCCTCTCCCCCCCTCAGCTGCAAACTCCTCCCCACACTAACACACAGCCTAACA
The DNA here is from genome assembly GCF_964638095.1 of Poromitra crassiceps. Classification (NCBI taxonomy): domain Eukaryota; kingdom Metazoa; phylum Chordata; class Actinopteri; order Beryciformes; family Melamphaidae; genus Poromitra; species Poromitra crassiceps. The sequence goes on along the minus strand of NC_139631.1, from coordinate 53,551,649 downwards.
CGCACCCAGTCTATTTTCGGAGCGCTCCGTTTTTTTGCGCCAGGCGGCTCCCAGCGCGACACGGAAATGCCAAACCGGACTGCAGGGAAAGGTTTGGCCCTTCGGCGTCGGGTGCTGCCTTTCTGGCGGCTAATCGTGTGAAGAAACTATGCAGACAGACAGACAGAGGCAGAGGGGCTCAGTTGTGTGCGCGGATTGACTGCTGTTCGCAGCGAACATCATGCTGCAGCCAGAGCCATCTATGGCTCTGGCTGCAGCATGAGCGGTTTCTCTTTGATCACGGGGGTTTTTCCTGCTGTTTTCCGGACCTTTCTGTAATCTGGAGAGCACTGTCGCCACCTAATGGGTCAGTAAAATAGGTTTTACACATTCAACATGCCCCAAAATTTTACAGGAGATGGATCTGGCTTTGATCCACGTCCCACCGTCAAAAAACGCAATTGACGACAATCGTCGTCATTGGCACTCTACGTCACTAAAGCAATTGACGACGATTGTCGTCATTGGCACTCAATGAGTTAAGGTCCTACACATCAAGAGCGATGTGAATATACGGCACGAAATTGTGATGCTAATTTTGACCCACCTGTCAATCACAGCCACAGATGTGTACACGTCGGAAGCGAATTTCTGAAAAATCGACCGTGGTTTGAAAAAATAAACACGGCAATAACGCTCAGCGAAACTTCGTCGTTGGTATGCACGGTTGCATTGACTGATATAGGTTCAGAAAATATTATTGACGTGCGAATTAGTCGCACGAAAGAAACGCTCCCGATGTGTAAGGACCTTTAAGCATTTAGATCAAATTGGCTTCAGGAGAATGAAAAACAGAGTGGAGTGCAGGCAATCACCAAACCTTTGATGGGAAGTGTACTATATAAAAGGTGTTTCTATTTTTTTTATATCCTTAATGTATTTAGTATTTTCGCTGGCAGCTCACAACTGTAAAAACCAGCATACATACAACATACAACAAAGCATTAGAAGCACAAACCTAGCCTTAGTAGTCATGCTCCCGGTCCTCAGATTCTTGGTATTGTGATGCGGTCCCGCTGTGTTGCTTGGTGATAGTGACCCCTGACCTCTGACCTCAATGCTGCTACTTATCTGTAAATGGCCGTCACCTTCCTGGACAATAGCTGGTTTCACTCCAACAGAACTTCTGCTCTCCTTCCCAGCAACAGGCTGAGACGGCTCTCCTGCTCCTGAGTTCAGAGGAGGCAAACATGGAAACACTGATTTGTATTACAAAGCGGGCCAATTTCCACCAACTACACTGTCCGTCAAAAGTTTGGGGACACCTCATTATTTTCTTTACTTAAAGATCCTTGAAACCAAAATCCACAAAAACCTTCTATGTAATTTAGGGTCTTATGTGCACAATTGTAAGCCTGAAAAAGTATGAGACATGTTCAACCCAAATCCTAAATATCGCTATTTCCCTGTTTACAATTTTTCTTGAGGGCGGCTTTAGCTCAGGAGGTAGAGCGGGTCGGCCAATGACGCAAGGGTTGGCGGTTCGATCCCCGCTCCCTCCCAGCTGCTGTCGTTGTGTCCTTGGGCAAGACACTTAACCCTCCTTGCTCCCGATGGTGTGTAGGCACCCTGCGTGGCAGCCTGTCGCCATCGGTGTATGAATGGGTGAATGTAGACTACCTACTGATTGTAAAGCGCTTTGGATAAAAGCGCTATATAAATGCAGGCCATTTGCCATTTGAGGCAGGAGTTTCCAGGGACTTTAAAGTTTGCCCTTCAAAACATAAAAAATATGATTTTTTTGGTTACTGCATACATGAACTGGAATACTAAGTGGTCACTAGATGGCAGCACATACCAAAAAAAAAGAGAATGTCTGCTATTAACTCGACCACTGCTGAGTGGGCATTTAAAGTTAAACAAAATAGAAACAGAAAAACAAACCTTTATCTTCTGGTGGGGAACTCCTGTCAGCCTCGTGTGTGGTTAGTCTACGTCTAGGATCAAATGAAAAAGACTTAACTGGAACCACTGTGGTACATTCTGCTGGGTAGCCTACAGCAGTGGTTCTCAAAATGGGGTCCGGGAACCTCCAGGGGTCCTTGATGGGGTTCCCCAGCAAAAGGGGGGATAATTGAAATACATGTATTCACCAGTACCATCCATAAGTAACACTGACAGAATGTAGGACTATTTTGGTCACGAGTTTCATACACTTTCTGTAATAAAACATCTAAAAGCAACAAGCTTATCAAAGGGGGGGGGGACCCGAACCCTTGGACAAATTCTCATCAAATGGGGGACCAAATGTGCGTGGTCTAATTTGTGTCAGTTTAGCCTTAACATCAAGGAGTTTGAGAACCACTGCCTACATGTTATGTCAATATGTTATATTATGTCATGACGTATAACATACCAACCTCGGTAACAGGCTTATTTCTGGAGAAAGCGCTGGAAAGCAGACAGCAGAATTGTTGTTATCCCGTCTTAACACCATAACGTTGCTAGTCTAGTAATGTCATTATGAAACCATGCTGCTGTCATTAACACAAGGTTCTTCTCTTACCATCTTCCCTGGGCTCATTGTAGCGGACTGGTGACGCCAGGAAATAGCCGAGACTCAATCTATGACACACACACGGGGGGGGGGGAGATAGAGGCTATGGCTATAGTCAGAGAACCTAGCCTCAACGCGAGCAGCGTTGCCAGACGTACGATAATTATCGTATTTGTACGATAATTTCGACCTCTGTACGATGTACGATCAATAATCCCCAAATCCCCCAAATGTACGATAATTTCATCATTTTGTGACACTTAGACGAATCCTACGTCTATATCACTCTATCTGTTTATACAATCACCTCTTCAAACAACATATTTGCAGCCAACGTGCAGGGTGTTTTGTTGTTGTTGCAACGCAGGCTGAGATCAGTGTTGAAAGATCATGCCAAGTCCAAATAGTAGCCTGTGATCAGCCGCAGTCCCCCCTACTTTGGCGCGCCGAAGGCGCGCCGCGCTGGGGAGGGGGCGTACGATAATTTCACTCCAAAAACGATAATTTTGACCCTCTGGTACGATAATTCAACATTTGCCATCTGGCAACACTGAACGCGAGACTCATCAGTAGGAAGGAAGAATGATATGAGGCTATAGAGAACCAAGCATAACGTTAACCCAACCTGCACATACAATGTCAAGGTAACGTTCGCTAGCTAGTTACCCCCCAGGCCCAGGCTACCACCACTGTGCTAACTTGACTTTTTGGACGCCTCTCTAAGCGGGATAGCAGCAGCTAGCTATAGCGAAACAATTTAGCGTTAGCAAACTAATGTCAAACTGTTCAGGATATTGTGCATTGGGTTCCACTAACGTTACGTAACTTGCAATAACTTACGTAATGTCGAGTTTTTGTGAAGAAGATAAAAAAAATAAAAAGGCTCACTTCCTGTCACCTTATAGCAAGCGTTACTTCACTGTTGCCTAGAACTAAAACGTGATTGTTCTTTGTTTTAAAACGCCACTGCTAGCTAGCATAGCGACGTGACTGACAGTCAAAGACATGACATGACATGACATCGCTTATATTTTGACATTCTGAGTGACAGCAGAAGTAGTTCACCAGGTACTACTGAACGCGTCCTGACGGTGACGTCATTACCTGTCTAAATACAGCCGAGCAGCATGGTCACCTTCTCCATCCGCTCCATCATCTTCAGAGTCAGCAACCATCATGTCTGGAGGTGCAGCCATGACTGCTCGCTGCTGCTCGCTAATGACAAGAAGTGGCGCGAAGCACAACAATGCACCAGAGCTAGAAGAGCCTGGTGACGCGAGGTTACCCCAGAGCTGAGCAAGGGTGTGTTCAACCTGCAAAACGGTGTGCACCATTGCGAGATCCCCCCCCCCTAGTATGAGGCCATTTACACCTAGCCTGACTCTGCCAGATGAGGGCGGCATTGTTCCACAAATTCACAATCCCACAAATGTGAACGAATTTACATCCATCTGGCAGCGTCAGGTTAATTTACACCTGGCATTAACATGTGTTTTCTCTCATCAGATTGCAATCAGATTGTGACCACTTGAAAGTACAGGTGTAAACGCCCCCAAGACACATTGAAGATGGATTGCAATCTGATCGGCCAAACCACCTCCGGAGGTGGTCAGGGACGCATTGTGTACACATTGAACACAAGTGTAAATGCAATGTGTCCTCTCAATCTGGATACAGCAACTTCATGTGGCTTGAGAGGACACCCATTTCTGCCATCAGATTGCAATCAGCAATCAGATTGCAATATGATGGCATAAAACGCATGTTAACGCCAGGTGTAAATGGAATCAGGCTAATGTTTTCAAGCACAATCTGATTGCTATCTGATGGCAGAAAACGCATGTTAATGCCAGGTGTAAATGGCCAACAGCAACAAATCTGATTTGTGTCACTTGTCCCAAACCACATAGGAGGTAGTTTCAAATGCGATTCCAATCTGCAGGCTAACTCTTATGTGTTTTGACAAAAGAGGGTATTTGGATGCTACATTTGTCAAATGTATAAATCTCTATGAATTTATTGACATATAAGGAATACTTTGAAAACGAAATATTTTGATCAAAAATAAAGATTGTGTTGGGAAAAAAAAGAATAAGAAATTAACTAGCCAGAACACTATTTGAAATACAACCAGCTCCTGCAAAATGCATACAAAGAAAATATAAATGCACACTTTTGTTTTTGCTCCCATTTAGTGAAAGATCTATTGACTTTTTCTACAGTACTACACCAAAAGGATTTTTTATCTCACATTTGGTTCACAATTAGTTTAGATCCGTGTGTGAGTGAGCACTTCTCCTTTGCCAAGAGAATCCAGCCTCGTGAGTCCGTGAGTCGTGCGTCGGGACAAGTGTAGCAGATCAAGGTGTGCATGATTATTGCACAGGTGTTGGGCTGGTCACAATAAAAGGCGGACTCTAAAATGTGCCGTTTTATCACCAGATAGTAGATAGGCTCTACTGACTGGTCTTAAATAAATAATAAATAAAATAAATAAATGTAGCTCTAGTCATGTGAGATCCATTAGTTTAGTGCATAATAAATGTATTTTCCCAAGATAAAACTAATTTCATTCCTTCCTTGTAACATGTTGCTACTTTTAGCCCAGTGATACTAGCCCAGTGATGGGTAGGCCTAGCTCTGGGTAGGCCTACAGTCCACAGTGGTGAGATCCAGTTCCACGCCCCCGTCACCACTGTCGCCTAGGAAACGGGGCGTGGTATTAGCGCTCGTGAAGCAGGTGAGCAATGCGATTGGCTGACGTGTCGGATGATGCAGAAGCGTCCCATCATCGTTCCATCCTGCCGGCTCCAGCAGCGGGCGTCGCCAGATCTCGCGAGAGAAACAAGCAACCATGAAACAAGCAACCAAGGTATGCTTGTTTCTCTCGCGAGATCTGTGAGTCAGAGTGGCTTGTGGCTTGTTACTGTAGCTGTGTGCAGTCTCGTCAGAGCGCTGTGAGACTCCACTGCTCCTCTCTCTCTCTCCCTGTTTGGGTAAGTGACTCTCTCTCTTCAACCTGCTTTTAGCTTAGATAATGATGTAGACTAGGCTATCCTATCCTACTACAGTTAGGCTACAGAAGAAGAATATGTCATAATATACTGTAGTAACTTAAGTGATAAAGTGATATGAAAATGAATCAACTAAAAAAGGAAGAAAGAAAAAAATGATCAATAATAGTGACCATTAAACTAGGCTATATGTTTTTCCACCACACAGCCTATATCCAAGACCCATGTCTTCATAATAGCCGCACCAGTCTGATAGCCTATATAGGCCTACTTTAATACTGGTCTATAAAAATGTGGTAAACTATTCAGCAAATAATAATAATAATAATAATAGTAGCCTACTACTACTAATAATAATACTACAAATAAAAATAGGGTAAAAGGGTTTATGTGCGCTAACCCTGCACCACACACACAAACTCCTCCCTAACAGTCATGTAACATTATACTGTAGTTCAGTGGAACATATCTAATGCTCATCTCAGTTTCCAGCCATATTACAAGTTGAAGCAGGTTGACTATACAGAGCCTGGGAGTGCTACATTGCTTTTATAATATATATTCCATATTCCTAAGTTATTTGCATTTCTGACTGGACTAAAAAAAACTGCACCAATTCCTTCCAGGTTAGTGCTGTTTGTTTTGTATAGGCAGATTAGATGACTTGATGGAATATCCTTGAAGGAATGACTCATAGCGCAGTATATAATATAGCCCAAGTATTTTCAACCAAAACCAAGATTATTGATCAGTGACACTCATTCGATCCTTTCACAGCTACAGCTTAGTAGCTGTAGCTGTGTTTCACAGCTACAGCTTAGTTGCTTCTATGAGACAACACAAACACAAATGATTACATTTGATAAAATGCTTATGAAATAAATTTGTTGTGATAGAAATTTCAAAGCATGTTTCAACACACACACACACACACACACACACACACACACACACACACACATATATATATATATAAATATATATATACATATATATATATGTATACATATATATACATATATATCTATATATATCTATATGTGTGTGTGTGTGTGTGTGTGTGTGTGTGTGTGTGTGTGTGTGTGTGTGTGTGTGTGTGTTTTGCAGTTTAATAAGTGATATTAATCATGTTTGTGTGATATGTTTTATTGTGTAGATCCTTGTTGACTCTTCCTTTATGGGTTGATACATAGAGATGTAACACTGTGTTTGTATCTCAATGGGTTGAAAGGTTCTTTTTTCTTTTATATATATATATATATATATATATATATATATATATACTGGGTGGTAGAAATCCAAACATGTCAATTCATGCCAAGTTATCATCATCAGTGGTTATGACATCATCATGGCGCTCAGTGTTTGCCAGACGACCTTTGCCCCCCGCTGCCCGCTGACCTCGTCTCTGTCAGGGATTGGCTGTAGCCCTCCGCCTCATTTGAACAAAGCAGCGAGGGATCTGCCCCCAAAATCAGACAGGCGAAAAAACTCAGCAGTGAACTTGCTTGAGTGACATCACTGATGACATCACTCACTGATGACATCACACAATACAAAACAACAATGGAAAGAGCATGATTTGACAATACTGCATCATAATTCATTACTGCAACACTGTAAACACCATAGGAAGGGGGAGCAGCAACACTATATAGTGTTTAAAGTGCATTGTAGGCCCCCTGGAGAGTGCTACAAGTGCATTATCTGAATTGTACAGTTAGTGTGTAAGATGAAGGGTGTTTAGAAGGCGGACAGCTTCAGGGTATGTGCTGTTCTGAAACCTGGATGTTTTGGTCTTAACACGTCTGAATCTTGTCTGAGAGGGCAGGAGGTTAAAGAGGCTGTTTGCTGGGTGGGACGGGTCCCTTACAATGTTCAGGGCCTTCTTTTGAAGCCTAGCCTTGTGTAGTTCTGCTGGGAGAGTGCATCTGATGATTGTGGATGCACTGCTGCTGTGCACCACTCTATCTAACTGTCTCCTGTCCTGCTCTGTCCTGCTCTAGAGAACTGCACCATGCCAGTCACAGAAATACCATACTTCCTCAATTGTCTCAGAAAGAAAAGTGTGTGGTGGCTTTCTTCAAGAGATTGATGTAGTGGGTCTTTTCAGTTCTGCTGCACCAGATTCATCCCAGACCCCTGAAAAGTGTCTGTATGTCTGTGTTAAAGGGATAGTTCGCTTTGTTTGAAGTGGGGGTCCTATGAGGGACTTGCCTACAGTCAGTGTACTGGGTAAAGCACTCTGGATGCATCGCACACCGAGATAGGAGAACTGCACTCCAACCGCGGCAGGCACAGAGACAACAAAACAACAGAAAAAATACATGAAATGCTTCCATACTGCTCACCTGGCTTAATCCAAATCTCCACAAGCCCTGAGATGCCAAGTTGACTTGAAAATTCATCATTTACACCCTGTTTTTAGCTGAAATCTGCAGTGGAGACAGGGGCTGGAAGTACAACAACTAGGGTACAACCTGGCTACAGTGAAGAGTTCAGCTAAAAGCAGGGTGTAAATATGACATCTGATGATAACTCATGTTTAGCGAATGGGGAAACTAAGAGCATGTCAGAGATCAAATGAATGGCTTTGGTTTTGGCAGCTCTGCGGCCGGCACCATGCTGACCCGTCTGTTCCGTCTGCATGGCCTCCTGGTGGCCTCCCACCCCTGGGAGGTGATCGTGGGCACCGTGACCCTCACCATCTGCATGATGTCCATGAACATGTTCACCGGCAACGACCAGATCTGTGGCTGGAACTTTGACTGCCCCAAAACAGACGAGGTGAGAAGGCTGGATGGATGGATGGATGGATGGGAGTGTTTTGAGCTGCAGGTGTTTGTTTGTTCAAGTGTTTGTTTGTAAGCTTGTCACTTAGTTTTGAAAAGCAGAATGTAAACTGATCTCCATGATCTGATGCAGCTGGTCGTGTTTTGTAGCGTTCACATTTTTACTTCCCCATTCATTTGAACGATTTTGGGGATTCACATATTTTCCGGGCGTAGGCCTACTGCAAATCTTGATTGAAGTGGTGTAGTGCAGGGATGTAAAACAACAACCATATTGTGGAAACTAAGCAAAATTTTTCGTTTTATTTATTTATTTATTTTTCAAGATAAATAGCTAATGAAAAGGACCCGAGGTTCAACTCCCGTTGAGTTACTGTTTAGAGAGGCTGATTATAGGGGCCAGCGCTACCGCAGCTGACCACTGCGAGGTTCTTTTGGCGCTGTCACGTTTCCAAAAAGCAAAAATGGCGGAGGCTGCTGGGCGCTGATGTTGCAATGGGGCAATATGGAGCTGCCATTTCTTTCCATAAAAGTTCTTTGTTTTCGCGGTGGCCATTTTGTGTCGGGGGGGGGGGGGGGGGGGCGGCAGGGTGAACACAGGTGCGGGCGGGGCAGTGATGAGGGTTTCCAACTTCCACGATTGGAGGTTGGGGGCCCTCATTGGTGTTTTGCTTGTGCCTGTGTTTGCCCTGCCTTTTCGATGCGGGGTGGCCACTGTGAAAAGGGCCAAGTATGGGCTCTAACTATTCAACCATGTGATTCCACAATCCTGTTGATATGACAGTAAACAGTCAATGGGATTTTTAATCACACACAAGGAACAAGGAAGAAGAGCGTATTATCAGCCAAAAATAATAATGTGAGTTACAGCAATTTAAGAAATCTGACCTCATGGTGGCAAGGTTAGTGTGTTATAGTGGTTAGTGAGACAAGGTTAGTGTGTTATAGTGTTGTAGTGGTTAGTGAGACCATCCCCAAATGTAAAGGTCACAGGTTCAATCCCATCAACAGCCAATATGCCCATCAAAAGCTGCATGTTCTACTTTAGCAAGACACTCCTTCATAATAAGGAGAACACAGCATCAGTTCAATGTCTAAAATGTAAATCAATGCCATTGCAATATTTCATTATTGTCTTATATTCATAAAAGACCAAAATGTTAAAAAAATGCGGCTTTAAAGAAAATATTTTTTCAATGTTGTTTTTTTTAGTTTTGTTCCCAGTGAAATGTTTTGTGGTCTCTCCCGATTCTAAATATCGCTGAACCGTTTGGTTTGACCAAGTAAAACTATTTTTATAAGCAAGAAAATCTCTGGTACAGACGTTCACTCCTATCGTACCACCAGTTTATCAGCCCATATAGGAACAGCTGTCACACTTTAGCTATAACACTGACACAGTCTCTTACCCATAATAACTCTTTCAATATGTTTCTATGCTTTTTGTCATTGATCTGATTTTACAGCAAATTCTGAGCAGTGACATCATCATCCTGACCATCACACGCTGCATCGCCATCGTCTACATTTACTTCCAGTTCCAGAACTTACGGCAGCTGGGATCCAAATATATTCTAGGTAGGTTTGGGGGCAATGTCCAGAATCCACACACGCACGCACGCACACACACACACACACACACACACACACACACACACACACACACACACACGCACGCACGCACACACACACACACACACACACACACAAACACAAACACACACACACACACACACACACACACCGTATACACATATGTTTGAGGATGCATTCAGTGTTGTTACAAAGCATCATGACTTGTTATAGTTGAATGCTATGTTCTGTGTCCTCCACACCTCTGCAGGCATCGCTGGCCTCTTCACCATCTTCTCCAGCTTCGTCTTCAGCACAGTGGTCATTCACTTCCTCGACAAAGAGCTCACTGGCCTCAAGTAAGTCCACCTCTCAATACACCTGTCTGTCCCCTGACATGTCCACCTCTCAATACACCTGTCTGTCTCCTGGCATGTCCACCTCTCAATACACATGTCTGTCTCCTGGCATGGAGACCTCTCAATACACCTGTCTGTCTCCTGGCATGGAGACCTCTCAATACACCTGTCTGTCCCCTGACATGTCCACCTCTCAATACACCTGTCTGTCTCCTGGCATGTCCACCTCTCAATACACCTGTCTGTCCCCCAGTGGCGTGCCTGACCAAGTTGGTGCCCTAGGCAAGATTTTTGCTGGTGCCCCCCCCCCCCCAAAGAAAATATAATAACAATTATATCGCAGCTAATTCCACCACTGCAGTGCAGTCTCAGAATTGCCCTTCCCCAGTGGCGCTGAAAGTACAGTACTTTTAGGTAGGGGGTGCTGTAAGGAAGGGAACCTCGGTGCTGCCCGCCAGGGCAGCGCCGTAGAAAATTTGACGTTTTTTGGACTTTCATCCATATTTAGAAGAATATTTAATTTTAAATTACCATTAGGATTATACTGTTGTGATGTCATTATTCAGTATCCTCTCCTTTTCTCACTCACTTTCATGTAAGCACCTGTCATTTTACACTACAACAGACAGCAACACAGGCATAAACACTGAACTTATTATTATTATTATGGAAAACCAGATTATGATGAAAATCAAACACTTTTGAAGAGAGAGCGTATGAAATAAGATTAGAGCTGGGAAGCACAAACTGTTTTTTAATGCATTTTGTTGGTGGTATAAACACAAGACAGCCAAATCCCCCAATTTCCACCCACCTTCCAGCTCCCTTGGGCTTCCCCCACTCTGGGAAAAAGCTCCGAGCAGGTAGAAGGGGGCGCGTCTTAAAGACTTAAGACGTTGTTGTGCTTATTTTTGGTCTACTATTGTAAAATGATAGTAGGCCTATTATCATGAAAAAGTATTTGTAAAAAAAAAAAAAAAAAAAAAAAAAAAATTTTTTTTTTTAGCCTCTCTGGCGCCCCCAACGGCTCAAGCGCCCTTAGCATTTGCCTAGTTCGCCTAATGGACGGCACGCCACTGCTGTCCCCTGACATGCCCACCTCTCAATACACCTGTCTGTCTCCTGGCATGTCCACCTCTCAATACACCTGTCTGTCTCCTGGCATGGAGACCTCTCAATACACCTGTCTGTCTCCTGGCATGGAGACCTCTCAATACACCTGTCTGTCTCCTGGCATGTCCACCTCTCAATACACCTGTCTGTCTCCTGGCATGGAGACCTCTCAATACACCTGTCTGTCTCCTGGCATGTCCACCTCTCAATACACCTGTCTGTCTCCTGGCATGTCCACCTCTCAATACACCTGTCTGTCTCCTGGCATGTCCACCTCTCAATACACCTGTCTGTCTCCTGGCATGGAGACCTCTCAATACACCTGTCTGTCTCCTGGCATGGAGACCTCTCATTACACCTGTCTGTCTCCTGGCATGTCCACCTCTCAATACACCTGTCTGTCTCCTGGCATGTCCACCTCTCAATACACCTGACTGTCTCCTGGCATGAAGACCTCTCAATACACCTGTCTGTCTCCTGGCATGGAGACCTCTCAATACACCTGTCTGTCTCCTGGCATGTCCACCTCTCAATACACCTGTCACCTGGCATGTCCACCTCTCAATACACCTGTCTCCTGGCATGTCCACCTCTCAATACACCTGACTGTCTCCTGGCATGTCCACCTCTCAATACACCTGTCTCCTGGCATGGGGAGCTCTCAATCACACATAGCAAGAAGCTGACCCAGCTGATCAACCAGGCCAGCAAAATCACCCAAAACAAACGATTACACCTCCAAAAGCAATACAGTCGGTCCATAATCAAAAAGGCAACCCAGGTCTATAATGACCCTGTACCCATCGCCTTCACTCTTCATCTAGCAGGAGAGCTGACCACCTTCACTCTTCATCTAGCAGGAGAGCTGACCACCTTCACTCTTCATCTAGCAGGAGAGCTGACCACCTTCACTCTTCATCTAGCAGGAGAGCTGACCACCTTCACTCTTCATCTAGCAGGAGAGCTGAAGGAGAACTTGACTGAAAAACAATACTGATTTATTTTGTATGTGATATCAACTGTGGTCAATGGGTCAGCATGGGGGAAATCCTCCCGTTCTCCCTATTCAGCATAGTTAGCATTTAGCTGCTAGCCCAGCCCAGGCAGACAGGATCGGGGATTCAACCCCCGCAGTAAACGCACATCTGAACAGACCTCTATGTACCTGCTCTTGAATCCTCAATCCTGTAGTGTAGAGCCGCAGCACCTTCAGCTGCTGAAAATGTACTTGATGCGTTTTAGCTGCTGTGTAGGCCTACTGTTTGTTCAGTCTATTTATACTGTGTAGCCTACTGCCTGTTTTTATTATGCTGCCAGTCTGCCCAAGACACATGTCCATTCTATGTCAATTTAATGGACAATAAAGTCGTCTTATCTTCTTAATGGTGACATTTTCTCTCCGCTCTGTCTCCCAGTGAGGCTCTGCCCTTCTTCCTGCTCCTCATCGACCTCTCCAAAGCCTGCGCCCTCGCTAAGTTCGCCCTGAGCTCCGACTCTCAGGTACAAAGAAACGTTTGCAACAGTGTCAAGTACAGAACTCCCACGAGGCAAAGTACCCATGATGCACTGTGCTGAACATGAGCTGACATCTTCCTCCACACGAGGCACTGTGCTGAACATGAGCTGACATCTTCCTCCACACGAGGCACTGTGCTGAACATGAGCTGACGTGACGTCTTCCCCCTGCTCTCTCAGGATGAGGTCAGGGAGAACATCGCTCGTGGCATGGCGGTTCTGGGACCTACCTTCACTCTGGATGCCGTGGTGGAGTGCCTGGTGATCGGAGTGGGAACCATGTCAGGTGCTGTCAGGCATTTTGAGTTTGATTTATTATTGATTATTTAGTGTGGAGTTGTCCTTTTCTTCACGAAGAAATGTCACAAACAAGCTCATTGCTATTTTAATTTAAACGGACTCAACAAATCAACATGATGAATATACAAACATGCAGGTAAAAAATAATGAGATTTGTTGATAATTTTACATAATGCATGACCCAGAGATGCTCACAAGTCATTTTTCGCTAGTTCAAGTCTCAAGTCTTTTGTCACAAGTCCATGTCAAGTCTCTTATGGATGAGTGTTCTATCATCTGCTGCATGCCCTCCGGGCTGCTTAGAACACTGCAGAGCTAAAACTAAGGAATTCAAAGCATGTACTGTATGTATGTTACACTGTATTATCCTGACTCCTTATCTATTAGCATACAGTGTCAGCATTGATTATTTGACATTAGTAGACATGTCCTTCATGTTAATGCACACACACACACACACACACACACACACACACACACACACACACACACACACAGAGTCCAAAATCTTGAGTCTGAGTCGACTCTCAAGTCTTTTGATGATGAGTCTCAAGTCACTGTGTGTGTGACACATCTCTTCCATGACCATGAACAGAGCTCATTTCACATGTGTAGTAAAGTGCATGAACAGAGCTCATTACACATGTGTAGTAAAGTGCATGAACAGAGCTCATTACACATGTGTAGTAAAGTGCATGAACAGAGCACATGTGTAGTAAAGTGCATTAACAGAGCTCATTTCACATGTGTAGTAAAGTGCATGAACAGAGCACATGTGTAGTAAAGTGCATTAACAGAGCTCATGTGTAGTAAAGTGCATTAACAGAGCTCATTACACATGTGTAGTAAAGTGCATGAACAGAGCACATGTGTAGTAAAGTGCATGAACAGAGCTCATTACACATGTGTAGTAAAGTGCATGAACAGAGCTCATGTGTAGTAAAGTGCATTAACAGAGCTCATTACACATGTGTAGTAAAGTGCATGAACAGAGCACATGTGTAGTAAAGTGCATGAACAGAGCTCATTACACATGTGTAGTAAAGTGCATGAACAGAGCTCATTACACATGTGTAGTAAAGTGCATGAACAGAGCACATGTGTAGTAAAGTGCATTAACAGAGCTCATTTCACATGTGTAGTAAAGTGCATGAACAGAGCACATGTGTAGTAAAGTGCATTAACAGAGCTCATGTGTAGTAAAGTGCATTAACAGAGCTCATTACACATGTGTAGTAAAGTGCATGAACAGAGCACATGTGTAGTAAAGTGCATGAACAGAGCTCATTACACATGTGTAGTAAAGTGCATGAACAGAGCTCATGTGTAGTAAAGTGCATGAACAGAGCTCATTACACATGTGTAGTAAAGTGCATGAACAGAGCACATGTGTAGTAAAGTGCATGAACAGAGCTCATTACACATGTGTAGTAAAGTGCATGAACAGAGCACATGTGTAGTAAAGTGCATTAACAGAGCTCATTACACATGTGTAGTAAAGTGCATGAACAGAGCTCATTTCACATGTGTAGTAAAGTGCATGAACAGAGCTCATTACACATGTGTAGTAAAGTGCATGAACAGAGCACATGTGTAGTAAAGTGCATGAACAGAGCTCATTACACATGTGTAGTAAAGTGCATGAACAGAGCTCATGTGTAGTAAAGTGCATGAACAGAGCACATGTGTAGTAAAGTGCATTAACAGAGCACATGTGTAGTAAAGTGCATTAACAGAGCTCATTTCACATGTGTAGTAAAGTGCATGAACAGAGCTCATTACACATGTGTAGTAAAGTGCATGAACAGAGCTCATGTGTAGTAAAGTGCATGAACAGAGCACATGTGTAGTAAAGTGCATTAACAGAGCTCATTTCACATGTGTAGTAAAGTGCATGAACAGAGCTCATTACACATGTGTAGTAAAGTGCATGAACAGAGCTCATTTCACATGTGTAGTAAAGTGCATGAACAGAGCACATGTGTAGTAAAGTGCATGAACAGAGCTCATTTCACATGTGTAGTAAAGTGCATGAACAGAGCTCATTACACATGTGTAGTAAAGTGCATGAACAGAGCTCATTACACATGTGTAGTAAAGTGCATGAACAGAGCTCATTACACATGTGTAGTAAAGTGCATGAACAGAGCTCATTTCACATGTGTAGTAAAGTGCATTAACAGAGCTCATGTGTAGTAAAGTGCATGAACAGAGCTCATTACACATGTGTAGTAAAGTGCATTAACAGAGCTCATGTGTAGTAAAGTGCATGAACAGAGCTCATGTGTAGTAAAGTGCATTAACAGAGCTCATGTGTAGTAAAGTGCATTAACAGAGCTCATGTGTAGTAAAGTGCATGAACAGAGCTCATTACACATGTGTAGTAAAGTGCATGAACAGAGCTCATTACACATGTGTAGTAAAGTGCATGAACAGAGCACATGTGTAGTAAAGTGCATTAACAGAGCTCATTACACATGTGTAGTAAAGTGCATGAACAGAGCTCATGTGTAGTAAAGTGCATTAACAGAGCTCATTACACATGTGTAGTAAAGTGCATGAACAGAGCTCATTACACATGTGTAGTAAAGTGCATTAACAGAGCTCATTACACATGTGTAGTAAAGTGCATTAACAGAGCTCATGTGTAGTAAAGTGCATGAACAGAGCTCATTACACATGTGTAGTAAAGTGCATGAACAGAGCTCATTACACATGTGTAGTAAAGTGCATTAACAGAGCTCATGTGTAGTAAAGTGCATTAACAGAGCTCATGTGTAGTAAAGTGCATTAACAGAGCTCATTACACATGTGTAGTAAAGTGCATTAACAGAGCTCATTACACATGTGTAGTAAAGTGCATGAACAGAGCTCATGTGTAGTAAAGTGCATTAACAGAGCTCATTACACATGTGTAGTAAAGTGCATGAACAGAGCACATGTGTAGTAAAGTGCATTAACAGAGCTCATTACACATGTGTAGTAAAGTGCATTAACAGAGCTCATTACACATGTGTAGTAAAGTGCATGAACAGAGCTCATTACACATGTGTAGTAAAGTGCATGAACAGAGCTCATGTGTAGTAAAGTGCATGAACAGAGCACATGTGTAGTAAAGTGCATGAACAGAGCTCATGTGTAGTAAAGTGCATTAACAGAGCTCATGTGTAGTAAAGTGCATTAACAGAGCTCATGTGTAGTAAAGTGCATGAACAGAGCACATGTGTAGTAAAGTGCATGAACAGAGCTCATTACACATCATGTGTAGTAAAGTGCATGAACAGAGCACATGTGTAGTAAAGTGCATTAACAGAGCTCATTACACATGTGTAGTAAAGTGCATGAACAAAGCTCATTACACATGTGTAGTAAAGTGCATGAACAGAGCTCATTACACATGTGTAGTAAAGTGCATGAACAAAGCTCATTACACATGTGTAGTAAAGTGCATGAACAGAGCTCATGTGTAGTAAAGTGCATTAACAGAGCTCATGTGTAGTAAAGTGCATTAACAGAGCTCATGTGTAGTAAAGTGCATGAACAGAGCTCATTACACATGTGTAGTAAAGTGCATTAACAGAGCTCATGTGTAGTAAAGTGCATTAACAGAGCTCATGTGTAGTAAAGTGCATTAACAGAGCACATGTGTAGTAAAGTGCATGAACAGAGCTCATGTGTAGTAAAGTGCATTAACAGAGCTCATTACACATGTGTAGTAAAGTGCATGAACAAAGCTCATTACACATGTGTAGTAAAGTGCATGAACAGAGCTCATGTGTAGTAAAGTGCATGAACAGAGCTCATGTGTAGTAAAGTGCATTAACAGAGCTCATTACACATGTGTAGTAAAGTGCATGAACAGAGCTCATGTGTAGTAAAGTGCATTAACAGAGCTCATGTGTAGTAAAGTGCATTAACAGAGCTCATGTGTAGTAAAGTGCATTAACAGAGCTCATGTGTAGTAAAGTGCATTAACAGAGCTCATTACACATGTGTAGTAAAGTGCATTAACAGAGCTCATGTGTAGTAAAGTGCATGAACAGAGCTCATTACACATGTGTAGTAAAGTGCATTAACAGAGCACATGTGTAGTAAAGTGCATTAACAGAGCTCATGTGTAGTAAAGTGCATTAACAGAGCTCATGTGTAGTAAAGTGCATTAACAGAGCTCATGTGTAGTAAAGTGCATGAACAGAGCTGATTACACATGTGTAGTAAAGTGCATGAACAGAGCTCATGTGTAGTAAAGTGCATGAACAAAGCTCATTACACATGTGTAGTAAAGTGCATTAACAGAGCTCATGTGTAGTAAAGTGCATGAACAGAGCTCATGTGTAGTAAAGTGCATGAACAGAGCTCATGTGTAGTAAAGTGCATGAACAGAGCTCATGTGTAGTAAAGTGCATGAACAGAGCTCATGTGTAGTAAAGTGCATTAACAGAGCTCATGTGTAGTCAAGTGCATGAACAGAGCTCATGTGTAGTAAAGTGCATGAACAGAGCTCATTACACATGTGTAGTAAAGTGCATTAACAGAGCTCATGTGTAGTAAAGTGCATGAACAGAGCTCATGTGTAGTAAAGTGCATGAACAGAGCTCATGTGTAGTAAAGTGCATGAACAGAGCTCATGTGTAGTAAAGTGCATTAACAGAGCTCATGTGTAGTAAAGTGCATTAACAGAGCTCATGTGTAGTAAAGTGCATTAACAGAGCTCATGTGTAGTAAAGTGCATTAACAGAGCTCATGTGTAGTAAAGTGCATTAACAGAGCTCATGTGTAGTAAAGTGCATGAACAGAGCTCATGTGTAGTAAAGTGCATGAACAGAGCTCATTACACATGTGTAGTAAAGTGCATTAACAGAGCTCATGTGTAGTAAAGTGCATGAACAGAGCTCATGTGTAGTAAAGTGCATGAACAGAGCTCATGTGTAGTAAAGTGCATGAACAGAGCTCATGTGTAGTAAAGTGCATTAACAGAGCTCATGTGTAGTAAAGTGCATTAACAGAGCTCATGTGTAGTAAAGTGCATTAACAGAGCTCATGTGTAGTAAAGTGCATTAACAGAGCTCATGTGTAGTAAAGTGCATTAACAGAGCTCATGTGTAGTAAAGTGCATTAACAGAGCTCATGTGTAGTAAAGTGCATTAACAGAGCTCATGTGTAGTAAAGTGCATGAACAGAGCTCATGTGTAGTAAAGTGCATTAACAGAGCTCATGTGTAGTAAAGTGCATGAACAGAGCTCATGTGTAGTAAAGTGCATTAACAGAGCTCATGTGTAGTAAAGTGCATTAACAGAGCTCATGTGTAGTAAAGTGCATTAACAGAGCTCATGTGTAGTAAAGTGCATTAACAGAGCTCATGTGTAGTAAAGTGCATTAACAGAGCTCATGTGTAGTAAAGTGCATGAACAGAGCTGATTACACATGTGTAGTAAAGTGCATGAACAGAGCTCATGTGTAGTAAAGTGCATGAACAGAGCTCATGTGTAGTAAAGTGCATTAACAGAGCTCATGTGTAGTAAAGTGCATTAACAGAGCTCATGTGTAGTAAAGTGCATTAACAGAGCTCATGTGTAGTAAAGTGCATTAACAGAGCTCATGTGTAGTAAAGTGCATTAACAGAGCTCATGTGTAGTAAAGTGCATTAACAGAGCTCATGTGTAGTAAAGTGCACGACATTGTGATTTGGTCCAAACTGAACTTGTTGTTGTGATCATCTGGTGCTGCAGGTGTCCGTCAGCTGGAGATCATGTGCTGCTTCGGCTGCATGTCTGTCCTCGCCAACTACTTTGTCTTCATGACCTTCTTCCCTGCATGTGTCTCACTGGTGCTGGAGGTACACAAACTGTGTGTGTGTGTGTGTGTGTGTGTGTGTGTGTGTGTGTGTGTGTGTGTGTGTGTGTGGTGTGTGTCTGTGGGTGTGTGTGTGTGTGTGTGTGTGTGTGTGTGTGTGTGTGTGTGTGTGTGTGTGTGTGTGTGTGTGTGTGTGTGTGTCTGTTGTTGGAAAAAGCAACAGTTTTGTCCCAAACTCAGTAGCCTACAATGACCTTATGAATAGGCCCTACAGAGAAGCAAGAAGCATACGTGTTTGCAAGCGTGCAGAACTGCACAGAGATGCACAGGCTTCCTGTGAGACTTCCTGTCCTCGCTTCTCTTCAGGGAAGGTGGAGTCGATAGACGGGGACCTTACAATAAACAATATATGGTTTAACCACAAAGGAACTTTGGTTGAACTCCTGTGACGCATGATATGCATTTTTGAGGTTTATAACTATAGATGAACTTTTGTGGTGTATGTGTGTGTGTGTGTGTGTGTGTGTGTGTGTGTGTGTGTGTGTGTGTGTGTGTGTGTGTGTGTGTGTGTGTGTGTGTGTGTGTGTGTGTGTGTGTGTGTGTGTGTGTGTGTGTGTGTATAGGGGAAAAACACCCTGAAGCAGGAAATCATTGATTGTTATAAAACAGACAATGGGGCATTGGAGATTAGTCTCACTCAAGATCATCTGTCAGATAACTGGATACAGACTGGGAGATGAGATTGGGTGTGGCTCATTTTCAATGGAGAATTTCTACTCCAATTATATTTCTAGCAGCGCATTTTTGTAGCTTATTGCTTTCATTTATTTTTTGTATTGTACCTCAGCAGGTTTCATAATAAATTATTTTTATATTACAAACTTCAATCATCCTAGCCAAATTATTGTGCCGGCTCATCTTGTTCCTGGGGTTCCGGGGAATCAGAACACGATACTGTGTGTGTGACCTGTGCTCTGTGTGTGTGTGTGTGTGTGTGTGTGTGTGTGTGTGTGTGTGTGTGTGTGTGTGTGTGTGTGTGTGTGTGTGTGTGTGTGTGTGTGTGTGTGTGTGTGTGTGTGTGTGTGTCTGTGTATGTGTGTGTGTGTGTGTGTGTGTGTGTGTGTGTGTGTGTGTGTGTGTGTGTAGCTGTCCAGAGACAGTCAGGAGGGACATCCCATCTGGCAGCTGAGCCACTTCTCCAGAGTGTTGGAGGAGGAGGAGGACAACAAGCCCAACCCCGTCACCCAGAGAGTCAAGATGATCATGGTAACAACATCTACCTTTCTTTCTTTCTTTCTTTCTTTCTTTCTTTCTTTCTTTCTTTCTTTCTTTCTTTCTTTCTTTCTTTCTTTTCTTTCTTTCTTTATTTCTTTCTTTCTTTCTTTCTTTCTTTCTTCCTTTCTTTTCCTTTCTTTTCTTTAGGCTTTATGACACTCAGAAACTCAGTGAATGTGTGTCCTCGTGTGTGTGTGTGTGTGTGTGTGTGTGTGTGTGTGTGTGTGTGTGTAGTCCCTGGGCCTGGTGATGGTCCACGCCCACAGCCGCTGGCTGGCTGAGCCCCTGTCCATCAACACCACAGTGGACATCCCCCAGGTGGGCCTGGACCCCCGCTCCCCCAGGAGGATCGACCCAGACCAACCCCTCTGGCAGTTCTACCTGGCCAGGTCAGCACTCAGCAGCCATTCATTCTATTGGTAGTTTTTCCACTAAACAAGTAAGTAAGTAACTAACTGTTATAGAATGTAAACTGACAGCCAAAAGATAAACAGTGAACCACTTGAAGAAAACCACTTGTGATCAAAAGATGGAGCCAGGAGTCAGAAGTCATCTTAATGATGTATTAACATAGAGATGCACTCTGGTATATTCATGAATGGATACACAGGCTTACATACAAAGCACAGAAAGTCATACTTATAGATGTCAGATGACATCTGTCTAGACGCACATTTGAAGGCTATTCTGTCTGTAGACTCAACCTACCTGTTATTCTGGATCTGTAGAGGGCACAGTGACAGGGCACAGTGTGAGATGCACATTATCACGTTATCTGAATATGACGTCTGTGTGTCTATGTATGTACAATAACTATGTGTAACTTAAATGAAAATGTATATGAATATATTAACTAGTGATTGTCCAAATAAAGGCTAATGTGATTTCAAATTCTCCCTATCACTAACTTTATTGTCACAGTAGCAAATAGATGCCAATGACAAAGAACCCCAAAATACACACCCCCAGACAAGGCACAAAAACCAACAAAAGCAGAACCACACTGCACAAAATAAACAATAAACAGTCCATTCCATATGGCACAGTCCATATTGCACAATTCAGTTTACATTGCACAGTTCTGTTCTTATGGCACAGTCCTGTTGGAATCAGATTTGCACAATTCAGTTCTTGAACAAATCAGTTCTTGAACAAAGGCGTCCAGGTGGATCCAGGTCTGACCAGCCAGAATGTAGGGACGTTTGTGAGTGTGAAGCAGCGTTTTGCTGGAAAAGATCACGCATCTTCAGCGGATTCAGGTTAAATTAATAACAAAATCCTCCCTGCCTTGTGTTTCCCCTCTTGGCCTGCAGGATGGCAACCATGGACATCGAGCAGATGATCTGTCTGGGGCTGGCCCTGCTGCTGGCCATCAAGTACATCTTCTTCGAGCAGGTGGAGATGGAGTCCACGCTGTCCCTGAAGAACCCCATCAGCATGTCGGCCCCCGCGGCCCCCCGACGCCTCCCTGAGCCCTGCTGCAGAGCCCCGGTCCAGAGTGCACCTCCACCAGCCCCCGCCATCACGGAAGAGAGAGGTATGGCTGACTGCTATCCACCTTATGTTCCAACACAGGGGTTGTGGGAATGGGAAATCGGAATTTGCTCTTACCGTTTGGTTTTCTTGTTTTGGAAGGTGCTATATAAGTAACGTTGTATATTATTACTACCTTCTTCATTTACTAGATGAGATGATCCGGCCCCTGCCTGCCCCTACCCCAGCTACCCACCCCGCCCCAGCTACCCACCCTGCTCCAGCTACCCACCCTACCCCAGCTACCCACCCTGCTCCAGCTACCCACCCTACCCCAGCTACCCACCCTGCTCCAGCTACCCACCCTGCCCCAGCTACCCACCCCGCCCCAGCTACCCACCCCGCCCCAGCTACCCACCCCGCCCCAGCTACCCACCCTGCCCCAGCTACCCACCCCGCCCCAGCTACCCACCCTGCTCCAGCTACCCACCCCGCCCCAGCTACCCACCCTGCTCCAGCTACCCACCCCCAGCCCAACAGCATGTTTCTCCTGGGGGAGCAAGAGGACAAGCTGCAGCCTGACCCCCCCACCAAGCCCAGAGACCTGGACACATGTGTGGCCATCCTCAAAAACCCACAGGTAACCTTTATCAATTAATTAACTACTGTACTGAACTCATCTTACAATTGACTTGGTGTACTGTATGTACTCAACAAAAACGATCAAAGTAAATCCATGTTTCTTAGTTTATTTTTGTGTTTTTGGTGTGTGTAATGAAATTAATTGTTACAGTAATATCAGCAATTATAGGACATACCTCGTTATATTGGATTTTAGTGCTTCTTTTATTTTATATTAATATTTTTGTGGAAAATTCTCGTTACTCTAAAAAGCACCAAAATCCAATATAAAGAGGTGTGTCCTATTTGTCCTATTTGTCCAGTGTAGTCATCATTTCTGGTATTGATCCAGATTTACTGCCTCACGTTACATGGAAAGTCTCTCATGGAAATGTTGTCCTTGAAAATGTGTGGGAACCCTGTCGACACGACAGTTATATTTATATATATTTATATATATATATATATATAAATATATACTGTCGACACGACAGTTATATTTATATATATTTATATATATATATATATATAAATATATACTGTCGACACGACAGTATATATTTATATATATATATATATATATATATATACTGTCGACACGACAGTATATATTTGCTTTTGTATCGGAGGAAACCTATGGAGATTATGGAGCATTTTGTACCAAAAACACCAACAAAAAGAGTTTCCAAAAAAACACAATCCTGAGGTTAGACACCTGAGGTTAATTCACCTTTGACAGCTAAAGTACAGCTGAAGTAACATCTCAGCTCTCAGATGTCTGAACTGTTACATCGCTCGCCTCAATCCACTTTCAGCAGCACCCTCCCTGCTCAGCACCCTCCCTGCTCAGCACCCTCCCTGCGCTGTCTGCTTTGGTCTGACCAGAGCAGACAGAGATCAAATCGGTCATGGTGTCACATCGCACCAACGGACTGCAGGTCTCAGTTGTGTCATTTAGCTCGGCTGTAACGAGCTTACTAACGAGCTTAGTCACTCAACCAATTAGAGCAGGACGGTAATAGAAGAGGCACCTGCACTGACTCCACTCAACTCTCCCTTAGAGATCGCACACCCCCAAAACAAATTGGGTATATATATATTGTGTATACTGTGTATATATTGGTCATGATTGCATTTAGTCAGTGATTGGCTGATTGTGGCTCGTGCAGATTGGCGCTGGGTTCCTGAGCGATGCTGAGGTGATGATGCTGGTCAACGCTAAGCACATCCCCGCCTACAAGCTGGAGACCGTGATGGAGCGGCCAGAAAGAGGAGTCGCCATACGAAGACAGATGATATCCGCCAAGCTGCCCTCCCCCTCTGCACTGTCTTCACTGCCATACACCGACTATGACTACTCCAAGGTGAGAGGACACACAGTCACACTGTCTCCAAGGTGAGAGGACACACAGTCACACTGTCTCCAAGGTGAGAGGACACAATGTCCTCCAAGGTGAGAGGACACACAGTCACACTGTCCTCCAAGGTGAGAGGACACACAGTCACACTGTCCTCCAAGGTGAGAGGACACACAGTCACACTGTCTCCAAGGTGAGAGGACACACAGTCACACTGTCTCCAAGGTGAGAGGACACAATGTCCTCCAAGGTGAGAGGACACACAGTCACACTGTCCTCCAAGGTGAGAGGACACACAGTCACACTGTCTCCAAGATGAGAGGACACACAGTCACACTGTCCTCCAAGATGAGAGGACACACAGTCACACTGTCTCCAAGGTGAGAGGACACACAGTCACACTGTCTCCAAGGTGAGAGGACACACAGTCACACTGTCCTCCAAGATGAGAGGACACACAGTCACACTGTCCTCCAAGGTGAGAGGACACACAGTCACACTGTCTCCAAGGTGAGAGGACACACAGTCACACTGTCTCCAAGGTGAGAGGACACACAGTCACACTGTCTCCAAGGTGAGAGGACACACAGTCACACTGTCTCCAAGGTGAGAGGACACACAGTCACACTGTCTCCAAGGTGAGAGGACACACAGTCACACTGTCCTTTTTGTTGTCACATTAATCAATTAAGCAATATAGCATGAGAGCTAGTGTGTTGTGGCAAATATATCCCGCTGATCAGTTGTTATCCCACGAGGCCGAAGGCCGAGTGGGATAACAACTGATCAGCGGGATATATGCCACAACACACGCTGCTCGAGTGCTATATTGCTTTTATAAAACGGTTTCCAAGTATGATAATATAAATATAATAATAATACTATAAGTCCGACTGGCATGGTATTCTGATAGAGTCAGTTGAAACACTACTGTAAGGCGGGACCTCTAGCAAGAAGATAGACGTGCGGGTGATTTGATTGGATCGTTCTGGAGACTGAAGTTGACATTGGCCAATCCTGGCGCTTGCTGAGAAGCTGAGAGCTTTCTGGAAAGCCCGACAGGCAGCTCGAGCGCAGCGCTGCATTCTCAGCGCTTGCTGAGAAGCTGAGTGCTTTCTGCAAAGCCCGACACCAACTAACGTTACGGGGTTAAATGTGGGGTTAACAGCCTTTTCTTTTGCAAAGAAGACATTAGCCCGCATCTATTCTTGTACAAAACATAATTTTCTGCGAAGTATTAGTAAAGTTATAAGCGAAGATCGATTCACAAGGATCTGACAGCTGTCTCCGCCATTTTTTTTCCTACGTTGTCATTTGAGGTAAGCCTTATTATTACTCTCTTAGTAAGAGAGTTGCCATGGCAACCAATAACCCATGGCCATGGGTTATTGAACTCGGTTACTGGAATTATACAATGGCTGTGAACCAATCAGATTGCTTGATTTGAGAGAGCCGTTTTATAATGAGAGATATACAGGAGCTCTTGGACAATATATCGTGATACACAGATGCATCATAGGTACTGTGGTGTTCTGCACTAATCAGTAATAATCACCCATCACATTTCACAAGCGCTTCATCCAAATGATCTGATGTGATGATCTGATGTGATGATCTGATGTGATGATCTGATGTGATGATCTGATGTGATGATCTGATGTGCTCTTTTGGAAATAACATTTTTAGATTGTTGTTTACATTCTAGCAGCCTTTGCTAGAAATATGTGTGGCTCAGAATTGGTGGACGCCCAGGTATTTGTAGCTGTCCACCCTCTCCACCTCCTCCCCCCTGATGGAAACAGGGTTAGGCTCAGTCGTGGTCCTCCTAAAGTCCACAACCATCTCC
>NC_139631.1:53451082-53518582 GCF_964638095.1 Poromitra crassiceps | reverse complement strand
ACCTGCTATAGGATCTGCAGTTGGTTTAGTGTAGCTGACTCTCATCAATGAATGACAGTTGTGGATTAGTGCAAGTTTCACTTCAAATCGGATTACAGAGCCTTTACTTTCTCCCCTTGACCCTAAATCCTGTATTGACCCTTGACCCTAAGTCCTGTATTGGGGCCAACAGATTTCCACAGGAGAGGGACCTGTAGGAAATCCTCTACTGATCTGACAGCATCGGCCTCACCAGAGGAGCTTCCGGCCAATCAGACACGGGCTCGGCACATCTCACCAGCACAGAGGCCATGGATTGGTTAATCCCAGAGTAGGACGGTTTAGGGCGGGCTCATGAATAATGTGAGTGGTTAGCTGTTCTGACGTCTGGCACTAAGGAACAGATCAACCAGGGTTTAGCACTGACAGCCCTATTCACTGTCTGTTACCGCACAGTCCAGATCACACTCACTATTATCTCACCAGCTTTTCTTCTACACCAGAGGTTTCCAGCGGGCTCCAAGCAGTTTCAGTGAATGGAAGTGAAAGAATATTATGACAATAGTTATCAAAAGGAGATCAGATAGAAAAGCCTAAATTTGTGTGATTTGGTTAAGAGATAGCTCAGAGATACAGTTGTTTTGGGGAATTTTACTATTTCCCCCGACTTTATCAGAGTCAGAAACAAATAAATGCCTTCAGATGGACCTTTTTTATGTATTTAGTGTCTGAAGTCAAACCGGAATCTTGGCTCAATTGTTGGGTGTCTATCGGATCAAATAGCATAGCATGATCCCATAGGCATCCAGGAATTGAGCGAAGGTATGGTAAACTAAGAGGGTATGGGTGGGAGGGCTGTTTTCAAGCTTTGTCTGAGGGGAGCCACAGGCTGTTCTGATGGGGTTTGGTTTTCTTTATACACTTCAAAAGGAGATATAAATATCCACCATTTGAAAACATCATACAAAATGATGTTTGGCCCCAAAGTTACAGTATGTCCACAATCAATAATTAATTATAATAATTAAGTTGGGAGTCATCTTAAGATGTTAACTTAATAAAAAAAGTTTTGAGGATAGAATTGTAAATGATTTTGAAATTTTGTCTGAAATTTAGGAAGCATTTTCTTTTCCAAAATGGATATAGCTAGCATTTTGCAACATATAAAGTATATATATATTTATATGTCTCGTTATTGGTGGTTTATATTGTGTTTTATTCTTTGTACACAAATAACTACTAGGATAAATTACTTGTATGTGCAAATATACTTGGCCAATAAAAGGAGGGGGAGGAGGGACAAGAAGCAACAGGGCTACCAATCATTGTTTGTTTAGGGGAATTCTAAAGCATCACAATGACTTTCATATTAACATCATAAAGTCAATTTCCTTGTATGTGCAAACCGGCCAAATAAAATAATTCTGATTCTGAATTCTGAAAACGCCACAAAATGGTGATAAAGGTCGATCATTTACCGCCCCAAAGCTTAAGGTGAGCAACAGTCCACAAGCCAAAGAAAATCAGTTTAGGCTCATAGAAGACTAAAGAAAGCAGAAAATATTCACATGTAAGAAGCTGGAATGAGATAATTTTCGACAGATGTGTATCTTTAAAATAAATAAACATTTCTATTTGTGCCCCTGCAAGTAGTATATCAAAAAAATAAAAGTGATTTAGATCAAGAACCTGCATTAAACGTGTTCATAAACACTTTGTGCATTAAACAGAATTTCACTAAATTGTTTTCCTGATGTGTGATCCTGCCTATACTGTATTTTCTCCAATAACAGATATGAACATGACATGATTGCGCCTTCAAAACACCATTAAAGTTATTCAGACTTTTTATATACCCAACCCCCCCCCCCTTCCCACTTTGCATTTCATCAACTTACTGGTGGGACTCTGGCGCCCTCCTGTGGCTGTTACCAGATATTGTCAGGTAATGGTGGCCATGGCTGTGAAAAGAAAAGTCCCAAATTATTCCGTTTTCATGATTTTGTTTAGAAATATACTATGGCTCAGAAAAATGAGAATGTTTGTATTGTTTGTAGTTTGAAAGTGTATCAAAGTCCTCACTGGCAGAACAGTCAATATCACTTACATACGGTAGTCACTTAACACTTATCACTTAACAGTCAATATCACTTGACCCTATTTTTCAGCTCCCCTAAATAAAATGTGCTAAACCTGAACTTGCCTGATTGGAAGGATTTTGCTTAGTGAGGGAAGCCAACCGGTCAAGTTCAGTTGTGGTGCCTTTGCTGCACAACAACAACAACAATAAAAATTCATAATAACTGTAGCCTAGCTACACAAACACAGTGGAATAATGTTTATTAAAGGAAATGGAGAAAGATGTGCTATTGCATTACACAAGTACAAGTAGTCACGTAAACACAAAACACAAAATACATTTGAATTTGAGTTCAGCAATTTGGTCTCATTTGTTGTTATTAAATTGTTGTATTTTATCAGATGCAAAAAGGATATCTGCATTATTTATATCGGCTCTCGCCCACCCTGCTCTCTCAATATCAGCATCGGCCATTAAAATACCCATATCGGTCGACCCCCTATATAATATATATACACAGCATCATCTTAGAAAGTTAAAGCAAACAGCATTTGAAACACATTTCATGCTGGTTTTGTGATTAAAGTTTCTTTTCTATTTGTTTACCAGTCATAGTTGATTATTATTGTTATTATTTTTTTCATTTTGATATTTTTGTTTTGAGTCACCTTCTCAAACTGGGTGAACAGTGAACAGTAAACAGTGAAACAGTGATCAGTGAACAGTGAAACAGTGAAACAGTGATCAGTAAACAGTGAAACAGTAAACAGTAAACAGTAAACAGTGAAACAGTGAAACAGTGATCAGTAAAACAGTGAACAGTAAACAGTGATCAGTGAACAGTAAACAGTGAAAGAGTGATCAGTGAAACAGTGAAACAGTGATCAGTGAACAGTGCATGAACTCGCAGCACATTCTGTTTCCTTCCTCATGTACATGAAGTGAAACAGGGGGAAAAGTGAACTTGGGGCCTGTGCTGTGCTGTGCTGTGCTGTGCTGTGCTGTGCTGTGCTGTGCTTAGCTTACTGTTACTCATTTTGCAATTTTCATGAAATTCACAAGTGCTGCTTCTCTGTTGGTTATAATCTCTCCAAAAGAAGAAGTGGAGAGTAACTCAGCAGCTTACAGCTCAGAGACTGGCTCAGTGTCTCTGTAACGGATGCCGCCATTGGTCAGCCACGATCTGGAGACAAGAGAGACAATAATGGTTGAGTTCCTGTGAAGGCAGTGAAGGACGTGAGGTCAGTGACTTGTGACTTACAACTACTCACATGTCCACGATGCCTTTATTCTGCTTGATCCCTGTGGACAGAGAAGGTGGTGATAATGAAGGAGGGACATGTTGATGGACAAATTCCACGTTCCTTTTGTATTGGGAACCGGAAATATCCCAGTTGAGTGACGTCACAGCCGAGTTGACCGCGTTCCATTTAAACAGTCAGGAAACCAGCCGGGGTTATCTCTAGCCAGGCTATCCATTGTTTAGCCTGGTAAACCAGCCCGTCACGTGAATTCACATTTCATTTGGTTCTGCGTGACGGTCTGGCCCCAAAGCCAGTGGGGGGGTTTAGCAGAAGTGGAAGAGCGGAAGAGCCAATCAGCGACTGCGCTGTGATTGACAGCGCAAGTTGGCCAATCAGAAACGCCACTAGCACTGCACTAACAAAACAATAATGGCCTGATCGTCTCGAGGAGTCATGTCAGCGTTTGTCTAGTTTAAACAGCCATAAAGTGCAGTTATTGCAGAAATAGACTCAATAACAACAATTAAACAAGTACAGGAGTATCGCCGCAACCGTAGAGTTTCTCGGCGGAAAATATGTTTTTGCCATTCTCCCGAGTGGATTTGGGTTTGACTGGATCCGATGCTGATTGGCTGAAGGAGTTGTCTGTCAAGGCAACTACGCCCGCCCATGCTCCCGCCCCTGCTAAGGACTGGGTGAAGAGTTGGGGCCAGACCGTCACGCAGAACCAAATGAAATGTGAGTTCACCTGACGGGCTGGTTTACCAGGCTAGCCATTGTTAGCAATAAGAGTTGATAATGCAGGTAAAGGTCTTTACCTTTGACCTGGTAAATTCCTGGTTCCCAATAGAAATGGAATGCAGCATAAGACAAAGCACACTGTGACGCCTACTCACGTCGAACCTGCCATGCGGTAACTATGGCAACAATCAACACCACCCCCACCAATGGCAGTATGATGGCAGCAAGGTGGCCACCCTGACTCTCCTCAGTGCTCACCTAACACACAGAGGGTCAAAGGTCAAGATCATGCAACTTTATGACCAAGGATGCGTAGTCATCTTGTGGATACATTGAGAGTCCTTGATGTCATACTCACAGCAGCCTGACTGTCAGAAGCTATACCACTCGTAGTTGAGAAGGGGTCCCTCTGTGTAGACTCGATAGTTGGCTGGCTGTCCTCCTGAGTAGATATGGTAGTGGAGAGGTTGTCCTCCTGAGTAGATATGGTAGTGGAGAGGTTGTCCCACCGATGAGCTGTGGGCACTGGGTGGGCAGAGGTATAAAGTAACAAAGTATGATTACTCAAGTAGCCTACTGTACAAGTACTTGAGTAGTTTTTTTTTTTAGGATTTGTACTTTTTAAAGTCTTTATAACTTTACTCTTAAGGTCCTTACACATCAAGAGCGATGCGAATATACGGCACGAAATTGCGATGCGAGTTTTGACCCACCTGTCAATCACAGCCACAGATGTGTACACGTTGGAAGCGAATTTCTGAAAAATCGAACGTGGTTCGAAAAAATAAACACCGCAATAACGCTCCGCGAAACTTCGCCGTCGGTATGCACGGTTGCATTGACTGATATAGGTTCGGAAAATATTATTGACGTGCGAATTAATCGCACGAAAAAAATGTGCTCGGTGTGTAAGGACCTTATCTCTAGTCATTTAAATAATATATATTCTACTTAACTATGCCTACTTTACTTACTGAATTAAGATTTTTGTTTTGCACACGGCACTATGAAAACAACATGGTCGATTTGGGACTGCTCACACATCCAGCATCACTGAGGGCGGCGCCCAAACTGTCGAAAGTTTTTTGTTGAAAGTCGAAAAGGTCCTTTTACTTGAGTACTTTTAAATAGGGTACTTTCGTTTAGGCTACTCTTACTTGAGTCATTTCATTTGACTCTTACTTGAGTAATTTCATTTGACTCTTACTTGAGTAAGTTGAGGCTGGGTTTAGCCAGGCTAGGCTAATAACCTAGTTTCTGCATGTGCTTTTCTGAGGAACTGCCATCACGTTATGGCAAGAGCCTCAGAGCTTGTTTTGGTTTTGAGTGTGAATTAGGGCTACAGCTTGTGAATTAGGGCTACAGCTTGTGAATTAGAGCTACAGCTTGTGAATTAGGGCTACAGCTTGTGCTTTTGTAGAAATGAGAAGGTAGCATCACGCTATGAAATCTATGGCATATTCAATACTTATCTCTCCAATCTGAACACAGTTAACGCACCAAGATAAATAGTACAGAAATGGAAACGTTTCGGGCGTCTGGGTTGTGTCGAGGTAAAAGCACTCTCCTACCAGCCGCAGACCCAACTTCAGACAGCAGCAGTACTTCCTGCTTGGTCAGACGTTCCTACAGACACAATTGGCCGTGTCTGTGGGTGGGAAGCCTGCGTGCCGTGCACACATGTATGTATGTGTGTGTGTGCGTGCATGTGTGTGTGCGTGCATGTGTGTGTGCGTGCATGTGTGTGTGCGTGCATGTTCTACCGACTTTGAGCCACAGGCTTTCTGTCTCCACACTCACTTCCTTGTCAAGCTGGGGGGAGGGGCCTATCCTACATCTCGCGCACACATCTCGGCGTACTCGACCATAACGGACAGACGGACGGACGGACGGACGGACGGACGGACGGACGGACAGACACACAAAGTCACTTAGACGGCTTTTAACTTGACAACATAAACATTCTAAATTGACCCAGAGCTCACTTCCTGTTGCAGTGTTTGCTAATACAACAGCTGACAGGAAATACAATAAGCTAGCTTTCAAATGAAACAATATGTCCCAAGAGGCCAGTACAGGGTTTACAGTGACTTTAGACAGCATAGACCTTTAAGCTGTTGTAAAATCACTGTCAACTAAAGCGTCTATAGAAGCGGCTGCACAGGTTGTTGTTGGTTGTTGTTGTTGGTTGTTGTTGGTCGCTGTAATGGGGATGAAAAACAACACCTGCTTCTCTAATGGTGACGGTGAGGACGTTGCTGGCTTCACTCAGGCCCAGACTGTTCCTGGCAAACACACGGATGTTGTAGGTAGAAGGCTGCATCTCGATCAGCGTCGTCTCTGTCTGCTCGGCGCTGAAGGCTACAACTCGCTGTGTGGAATCCCACGAGGCTGCGGAGAAAGAGATCAAATTACACATTTACATAATACAGTATGTAATATATATATATATATATATATATATATATATATATATATATATATATATATATATATATACATACACATACCAGGAAAGAAAGGGATGAGAAAAAGGGATTAAAAGAGAAGAAAGCAGCATCTTCTTGTGTAGGTTGAACATGGATACGTGTCAAATGCCAAAAGGTTGCAACCATGTAACGCAGTTTCAGCCAAGGACCCCTGACAAGATAGAAAATATACCAGGCCGGGGACCCCCTCATTCTGATTTGTGATTTTGGGCTAAGCTTAATTGTTTCCACGGTAACGTGCTTCACTTTTAAATTGATAAGTTTGTTAGATTAGAATGTAATCCATGAACCATTTTATATTTAAAGCATACAATATTTTCATTGAACTATGAAGCTTTTCAAAACAAAACAAAAGTTTTTATTTTTATTTTCCTGAAAACTTTTCACGGACCCCCTTATTGCAAAATGCCATGGACCCCCATTTGAGAACCACTGATGTAACGTGCGCGTCACCACAGGAGCCTGGATAGAACATATTCATTTGAATGTTAGAGCAGTGATTCTCAAAGTGTGGGCCGCGGCCCACTGGTGCCCCGTGGAGGTACTGCAGGTGGGCCACGAGGAACAATAAAAAACAAAAACAAAAACAAAAATCAACGTTTTTGGATGAATACAAACTACCATACAATACTTGACTAGAAAGCTTGAATAATACACTAACAAACTAGGTTAGACCACCAAAATCTGTGTTTTATTTTATTATACATCCTGGAACTTGGCCCTAATGGCTTTAGCATACTCCATCCACATACATGAACTGGTTAGCATTTGAGCTAACCAAAGGCTTTTAGGTATTTTGCCAAAATATTTTGTATGTGGATGGATTATTAATTTGCCGTATAACCAAGTTCACATGCTCTGTTAATGATTTTTGTTATTTTTAATACATCATCTTAGTCATGTGTGCTGATCAGAGTTGTGATTAAAGGGTTGGGTTCGGCCCCGGAAGATTTTCACATTTCAAAGTGGGCCCTGGCATTCTAACCCCTGGTTTAGTTTAGAGGTTCTCTCTCACCATCCACTGCTTTGTACTCCAGTTCATAAGCGCTGATGGGGCTTCCTCCATCAAAGCCAGAAGTCCAGTGAAGGGAAAGCGTCTTCTCCTTCACTTCCATCAACTCCAGTAGCAGGGGGTCGGGGGGCACTGGGACACACAGAGAGGAGGGACAGGTGTTAAAGGAATGTGTGACACATTCAGTAAGTCAAAGATATGGACCAAAATCAAGAAAGAGTTCATCATAATAATAATGATGATAAAAAAGATGATAATGAGGATAATCATGAATTAATAATAATAATAATAATAATAATAATAATAATAATAATAATAATAATAATAATAATAATAATAATAATAATAATAATGATGATGATGATATCGGGAAATAAATACATAAATAAAATAAAATAAAATAATGTAAAAAGGGAAGAAAGAAAAAAACACGTCCTCTGAAATACATACCTGGAGTGAAACTTGTAGTGCTCTGTCCCCAGGTTGTGGCAGCAGTAGCTGAAATCGTCTCAGTCGTCTCAGTCGTCTTCGCTGTTGAAGTTGTGTGAACTTGGGAGAGACAGAAGAAGAGACATTTTGCCATCTGGGTAAATCAGCTGACATCACAAAGAGAACGAAATTCCTCCAGAATTCTTAGGTAGATTTGATGATACAACGTGTGTCAAGACAAGCAGTCTTTTTCTGTCACAGTGTCGCCTTTCAAGTTGCAACCAGAGATGGGAAACGGACACACGCCGAGACGATAACATAGCTTATGATAGTTTAGGTATTATTTGGTGGATCTAAAGTCTTTTATCTGATCATGCCAGTCAACCCTAGACACGATAATATACCAGCCAGATTTGGATATCGAGCATATGACTGGGCCGATCATGTAACATGGGGAACTGGGGGATGATCCTCCCACGTGCTGCGTCCTGCTAATGAAACTCCTCGCATCAGGTGCAAAGAAGCTGCCCAATGCATGTGTCGGAGGAAGCATGTGCTAGTCTACAGCTCTCCCCAGATCGGCAGAGTGGGTGGAGCAACGACCGGGACAGCAGGGGGAGGGGCCAAAAGAAAATGTGAGAAAAACCCGAAAAAAGAAAAAAGTACAGATACCTGACAACCCTACTTAGGTAGGCCACAGTAACAAAGTATTTGTAGGCTACGTAGTTACTTCTCTGCGCTTCACCCACCTTCGTCCAGAGTGGTGCAGAGAGGCGAGGCAGAGGCGGGCCCTATCCCTGCCTGTGTCAGGGCCTGTACGAGGACAGCGTACTGGGTGGACGGCCTCAGGGAGGTCAGGGTGAGACTCTCGGACTCCCTGGTGGCGCTCAAAGTCTTGGACTGCCACTTCTTGAAGTGCCTGCCTGCAGCGTCGTACTCCCTGTAGCTCACGTGGTAGATCCGCACAACCCCGTTACGCTGCTCAGGCTTCGGGGGCTAGCAGGAGGAGAAAACAAACACACTCTTTGCTGCAGTAAAGCATATATATATATATGTGTATGTGTATATATATATATGACCTGTCAGAGTGGATTTACGAACGCAACCCACAAATTACTTGGATTAGTAACTGTAATGTAAATTGTAATCCCTTACATTACTAGTTAACAGTGTTGGGCAAGTTACTTTCAAAATGTAATATACTACATATTACTAGTTACTTTCATTTGAAAGTAATACGTTACTTTACAATATTACTTTCTGTGTAGAGTAACTCATTACTTATTACACTACTTTTGCATTACTTTGACCAAAACAACAGCAGCAGCAGAATGACATCGCTGCCCCGGAACCATCCCGAAAAATAATGTCAACTGCCTTGAAGTCAGTATAAACCGTCCAAAATTCGAAATGTTATTATTTTCCTTTGTTATTGTCGTCTATAGTGGTTATTTGCATAAACACCGTTTGATTAGGAAATTATTGTATCTTTTTTAAATATATACTTTGATTTAATAAAATGTAACTCAATTTGTAACTTGAGTTACAAATTGAGTTATAAGTAACTGGTATAATATTACTGAAATAGTCCTATAAGTCCTATAAGTAATAATTTATATTACTAAGTTACTGCTAAAAGTAATATATTACATGTAATATGTTACTTTTGTAATGAGTTACCCCCAACACTGCTAGTTAATGAGGAAAGTGCAAAAATTACAGTAATGTGTTACTTTACTTTACTGCCAAACACTGCTCATTTCGTAGGCCTAAGTGTTTACCAATATAAACCTCCTATGAAGCCAGCTCTAACGAGGAAGATTTCATCTATCGTTTTCTCTTGTGACATCATCTGGCATTTATTGCTTTTTTACCGTATCACAAAAGCTCTCTTGAAATAACAGATAGATTAGACAAGCTGAATGAGCTCATATTCCACACATTTCAAACGAGCACAAAATGATATGACTTTACCTTCCAAGTGACTCTGATACTGTGAGAAGTGAGGGGCTCCAGCTGCACGTCCACAGGAGCGCCCTCTGGTGCTGGAGGGAGAGTACATGTTATTTATTAAACGTCAATTCATAAAGACCTCAAAGGAGTTTTGAACTCATCGTAGTGATGTCATGAAGGGGGCGGGGCATCAGAAGATGAGGTTCTACCTGCTTCTTTCGTGGTGATGGTCAGAACATTGCTGGCCTCGCTGGTGCCCACAGTGTTGATGGCAAACATGCGGATGTTGTAAGCCTTGGCCGGTCGCATGTCAAGCAGAGTGACCTGAGTCAGAGCAGGGTTCAGGTCTGTTGTTACTGCCGTATCCCAGGGTGCTGTGCAACCAGAGGTCAAGAGGTCATGATAGAATGCCAAAGTCTTCCGGGTTAGGCATATGAACCAAGGGACTTTCCGACATTCATTTTTCCATCGACTTTTCATCAAATGCATTTATTTATTCATTTACTTTATTTATTTATTTATTTATTTATTTATTTATTTATTTATTTATTTATTTATTTATTTATACTTGGTGTTTGTGCTATATAGCCTATGTACATGGCCTGTACATATATAGCACAAACCAAGTCTCCCCCCCCCCCCAAAAGTGACTTAAGATGTCAGGGTTACTGCAGGTCATTAAGATGTCAGGGTTACTGCAGGTCATTAAGATGTCAGGGTTACTGCTTGCTTACCCAGTTTGTTCTTGAAATCAATCCTATAGGATGTGATGGGGCTGCCGCCATCGAACGTGGGAGTCCAGCGAACAGTGATGGTCCGTTCC
The DNA here is from genome assembly GCF_964638095.1 of Poromitra crassiceps. NCBI lineage: Eukaryota > Metazoa > Chordata > Actinopteri > Beryciformes > Melamphaidae > Poromitra > Poromitra crassiceps. Next base: position 53,507,832 of record NC_139631.1, on the reverse strand, counting down.
TTCACCTCTCTCGTCTCCACCTTGAAGGGTTTAGGAGGTCCTGAGGAGAAAGAGAAATGTTGCTTGGAAGACTCCTGAGGACTGTACCAAACCCCCCCTCCATCCCCCATCCCCTGACCACAGCCTGCTGAGGACTGTACCAAACCCCCTCCATCCCCCATCCCCTGACCACAGACTGCTGAGGAGGACTGTAACAAACCCCCCCTCCATCCCCCATCCCCTGACCACAGCCTGCTGAGGACTGTACCAAACCCCCCCTCCATCCCCCATCCCCTGACCACAGACTGCTGAGGACTGTACCAAACCCCCCCTCCTGAGGACTGTACCAAACCCCCCCTCCATCTCTCATCCCCTGACCACAGACTGCTGAGGACTGTACCAAACCCCCCCTCCTGAGGACTGTACCAAACCCCCCCTCCATCTCTCATCCCCTGACCACAGACTGCTGAGGACTGTACCAAACCCCCCCTCCTGAGGACTGTACCAAACCCCCCCTCCATGGACTGTACCAAACCCCCCCTCCATCCCTCTCCCCTGACCACAGCCTCATCAACAGGTCAGAAACAGCACACCGACATGAACCTGATGTGGTGAACCTATTGTGGTGAGAGAGGGGGTCAGGTCCTGACCCCCTCTCTCACCACAATATTTTTTATTCTGATCTTCTTACTTTATATTATTCTCTTTAACTGACATCGTGCAGCTTCTGTATTGTAAAATCCTATTTATCACTCAGGACCTTCTAATTCAGGGATACTCAACATGCTTTGCTCGGGGGCCACTTCTGCAAAATGACAGGAGGCCAGTTAATAAACAAACAATAATAATATATTTTTTTCTGTAGCAGATTGTAGTTTTTTGGGGGTGTCATTTGGAGTTTAGTCTGACAACAACTTTGTGCACACAGGATAGTTACTGTATTAGTTAGATTAAGTTAGTTAGGTTAAGTACATACATAAGTGCCTGAGCGGCGAGCAGGCAGCGATATTTGACAATTTAGCTGGAGCTCAGTCAAACCTTATTTAATGTTAGTTTTCATTGTGAATTAAAAAATTGTCTTGGGAGCCACTCGGCACCCTACCGCGGGCCACATCTGGCCCCCGGACCGCAAGTTGAGTATCACTGTTCTAATTCATACAGAAATGGACTGCACCTTTGATTTGGAGTCGTTTTTTTAATATCTTAATTTTTCTTGTGATTATTGATACAGTAATGGAACCTGGAATCCCTTCAAGAACCTCTGGGGACCCCACTTTGAGAACCAGTTTCCCCCCCTGCGCCTCTCACCTGGCACTACGGTGAGGGTGAGCTGGTGTTTGTGGTCATTGAACCAGCCTGGAATGTCCACCCGGCAGCCGTACATCCCAGAGTCGCTCTCCTGGACCTGCCTGATGGTCAGGGACACGTCTCCCTGGCCCTGGTCACCTAAGAGCAGGTAGCGCTCCGACAGCCTGCTGCTCACCGACGTCCCGTCAGACTTGATCACCTCGTTGGCACAGCCACTGTTGGGGATGGAGCCGCGGCCCCAGCACACAGGCAGCCGGCCGTAGTAGCGCGCGTCATACGTGCACCTTAGGGTCACGTCCACTCCCACTGTGGCCTCCATGCTTTGTGCAGGCCGGACACCTAAAGAGACAGAAAGGTTTGGCAGGAGTTTGATTTTGAAATACACTACTCCAAAAGTATTCTCAAGTATTCAGAATAGGTTACTCAACTTGAGTATTCGAATGGAATACGAATGACATTTTAGGGCATGTATTCAGTATTCTGTAGCGGAATACATTTTAAAAGTAACCCTCCCAGGCTCCCAACACCGTTTGTGTGATATTTTTCCACAAAAAAGGTGCTCATATAAAGACATTATTCTTACATTCGTACATTATTCTTGTCTGTCGTGCATTAAAACTAAAGTAACCAGCCTGTTTTGAAAATATAAGGAGTAGAAAGTACAAATATTTGTGTTAAAATATAGGGAGTAAAAGTAAAAAGTTCTCAGAAAAATAAATACTAAATAAATAAGTACAGATAGGCGAAATACAGTACCCGAAATACTTAGTTACTTTACATCTCTGCTCATGATAAAAAAAAAACATATTATTTGACACCTACATAATCCATATCAGACTAGTCTCACCAGACTCCATCTCTGGACTAGACACAACCTGATGTCCCGATATCCACTTCTTTTGCCTTTGGCTAGAAATTGTGTTTTTATGACAAAATGCACAATTGTTATGGATTTTTTAAGCTAAGCTGCCTCACTAAAGCTGCCTCACTAAAGCTGCCTCACTAAAGCTGCCTCACTAAAGCTGCCTCACTAAAGAGGAATATGAAAATCAAAAGGAGGTAGTAATCAAAATATTTTAGAATTATTATCATCATTTAATCATCATCTACATGTAAATGTAAATTGTAAATGTCTTACCTAGGAGAAGGTAAAGGAGCAGCATGCAGAGAACAGGCAGGTGTCTCTCTTCACCCAAACAAGTCATTTTCCAGATTTCACCTCTTGTGGAAGAATCAGTGGAAGGTTTCTCACATGAGTCTGTGTCTGGTTTGACTTCTGCTGTCTGAAGAGGAAGATGCAGAACAGGGCTGTTTCCCTTTCTGTGCTTTTGGTTCCTTGTAGGCTGCTAAAAGTGTCTGCATTTAGTGATTAGAAAGAAGAAGAGTCACATCCTGTGTTTCTCACATACTGTATGTGAGCTTGGAATGTGCAAAATAACACATCTCACAGATAACAAATTGTCAAATCTCATAGATAACAAACTAATGGCATTGACAAAATCACTTGTTGTGCAGCAGAAGAAGGTGCTCTCCTCTGTATCTCCTTAAAGCAGTGGTTCTCGAAATGGGGGTCCGGGGGGGGGGGGGGGGGGGGGGTCCTGAGCAAAAGGGGGGATCATTTACATTCACTAAAACCATCCATAAGTCACACAATGACAGAATGTATGACTGTTTTGGTCATGAGTTTGAGAACCACTGCCTTAAAGCGCCGGGACCATCATTTTCGTTGGTTGTTGTTCACTCTTGTTCATATGACCTTGTACTTTTTGACCAATCAATGTATTCATTATATTCTATCTGTATTTAATCATGAACTGATGTAGAAATGTTTTGTATTCAGAGGTTTGTCTGAATATTAAAATGCAAATCTGATGAGAGGACAAGATGCACATGGGCTGGTACACCTCAAAAATGGTACCAGTCTTCTGTGTGTTTCCCAGTGAGGCACAGAGATGAGTCAGCGCTGATACAGAGACGCAGAGATGTGCTGCATCAGAACAGATAGGTCAGCACTGATACAGAGATGGTATACAGAGGTATACAGAGAGGTGCTGGCATCAGAACAGATCATACAGAGACGTGGTACAGTAAGTTATGGAACAGAGATTAGATGTGATGAACATTCTGAGCATTCATTAGAAACAGCACATTGTTAGACTGGACCAGAGTGCGACTGTTGTAGGCTACATGTCCTAGAGTTACATTCTCTACCACATCAGTGTTTTGATGTCAGTTTTTAGCTGCATTGGCAGAGATTTAGTTTGTTTCATTTTTATGCATTTGGATTCTGAATATTTCCCACTGGTGGAGCAGTGTGGTGACCTGGCAGAACACTGGTGGAGCAGTGTGGTGACCTGGCAGAACAGTTGAACACAAATTCTGCAGTAAAAAGATGCTTATAATAATTTGTTCAGGTAGCAAATATTCAAAATACCCCCAAAAAGAAGACTTTATTATCCACAAATGTAGTTTCATATTTGTCCCAAATGACTTTGTCTCCTAAATGGCCTCTCTACTCATGTGCAGCTAGTTACTGTGGTTTATTGAACTTTCATGGCCTCTTGTATGTTTGTCTGCTGAGTAAACATCTGATCTGCTGACCTGGATGTGTAGTAACCCTGCATGGTGGCCTACTTCCTCTTTGTTCCCTCAAACCAAAAATAAGCTGAGGAAATCTACATTATTTCATTCTACAAAATTGTCATTCAGAGGATTATAAGCATTAATCACACTGAAAACTGGCAAACTGATTCTTTTATTTACGGTAATCTTTATTAACTTTAATATTTATACCGTAGTAACTAAATTAATTTAGTTAGATACCATTTTGTTGCACACACACACACACACACACACACACACACCCAGAGGACACTCTATTCTTGACTGTTCTTGCTGACTTGTCACATTTCAGTGAAGCCCCCCCCCCCCCCAACAGATGTGGATGAGAAACATGTCATGTGATCCTGCTCATAACGATTCACCATCGATTCAGGAGTGATTTCATTTCTGAATTTTGTTCCGACTGCTACACAAATCATCTTATCACCACCACCACTCCCCAAACAAGAACAAGGTCACATGCTCGGTTCCTATAGGGTGGAGAGACTCTGGAGATGATGCGCCATGGCTGCGGGCTCACAAAATCGTGACTGACAGACACCGCCCATCCACCTAGGCGCCATTGTGCAACTGTGCACCAACGGCTCATACTAAATCACAGTTGCTCAAGTGCCATCACTGATGACATCACAATTGCTCAAGTGACATCAGCACTCGATTCCTAGGGTGGAGATGACATCAGAATCGTGACACACACCGCCGCCCACACCGCCGTCAGACACCACTTAGCCAATTTTAACGATGATGATGATGATAAGATCATCTTATAAAATTGGCTAAGTGGTGTCTGTGACGGCGGTGTAGGCGTCATCACTGATGATGTCATGTCTTTCAATTATGATGTCATCAGTGATGTCATCTCCACCCTATATCCATCTCCATCTCCACCCTCCACCCTTTTAACTTTGTTAAAATTGAAAAACTAAGGATGTTAAAGACCTCATAGTAAATGGACCTTATCTTCTTGTTCCATTTAGCACTTGAATGAATAGAGTCCTTCCCTGGCTCAGATGAATCATCTTCAGCAGGACACTCAGAAACATCTCCCTCTGCTAGAATCAAGTACCACATTATGTTCTGAACATTGACTTTGTCTTTATTTAATCGTCCACAGTGAAGTAGAAACACAGACAGACTCTACAGCAGGGCTGCCCAATTAGATTGTGAGCTACCAGTAGATCTTGGGCCATCAATAAGTAAGTATGTACTGTATATATATATATATAGATATATATATACGGTATATATATATATATACATATACATATATATATATAATACTGTATATATATATATATATATACATACATAAAACTCAGTATCTTAAGTATTTAACATAATAGTATAAATAATGTTAAATAAATAATATAAAACTGTTAAAATGTGCTAAATATGTACTGGGGGGGAAGGAAGTAGCTCACTCATGACTAGTTTCATTTTTTGTAAGTAGCTCCGATCCTAAAAAAAAGTTTGGGTACCCCTGCTTTACAAACTCTACTACTGACATTTAAAAATATATCTGATAGACAATATATAAAAGCAAATATTTACAAGAAGTCAAGCTATATACATGCTACACTAAACATTAGTAACAAGTAATAAGTAACTTCCTTCAAATTAGGACCATTAGGATCCATCACAAAGGGGGGACTAATATGGGTCGCTCTCTGTCCGGTAGTTTGTTAGTCACGCTGTAAACTAGGGGGCGGGGCTGTAATCTAGGGGGCGGGGCATGGACAATGAATGGGACTGACCTAAGGATGGAACTACATCACTGGTGAGGGACAACACGTTTACTATCTGCTTGTTTTGTTTTGAACTGCTTTAAACAAATGAAAGTCCAACAAGTCAAATCTTTTCAATCCGCCTCTCATCTGGTAGTCTAAATAATCTGCTAATTACTGTAACTCCTACTGGTCAAAATAAGCGAAATAACCTTTTCTGGTCAATTTGAGAAAAAGATCATTAAGATCTACATCCCCTGAGAGAGGCCCGCCTCCTGTGGACTGTTTGGCTCAGATGTCGACAGTTCCCTCCTCGTACTGCAGGAACCGGATGAGGGTTCCAGGCAGCGGTAACGTCTGCAGACGCCCGAGTCGCTTCAGTCCCAACAGGTGGCGAATCCTCAGCCTGCAGAGGTGCATCAGCGGACGGGGCGGGGCTGCAACAATCACAAAACTCTAAATATGAAACATTTCAAAAACATACATTTTCAAAGACCCTGTATTAACATGAGCCATGGCCCTGTCCAGACCTGGTATTAACTGACTGGGGGGGGGGGAGGGGGCGCATGCAGCAAGGCCCTGTTAGAGGCCAGCCCCTGTCAGCTTTAGCAAAGAGATCCCTGTGATGCTTGTCAAAGTGGATATAAATTATGATCATATTCAGACAGACAGTGACATACAATGGTGAGCAAAAAGAAAGAAAAAAAAACACTGGGGCGCCCATGTACTGATATGTAGGGATGTCACAATATATCGTCCCACGATATATCGCGATATCAAAACATGACGATATGTATCGTCACGTAGAAAAAGAAGCTGAACATGGTGGCAGTGATCTGCATCTGATTGCATGCTCGCTCTCCTTTTCATTGCTTTGTTTGAACAGACGAGGGACGTTACAGACACGGAGGATGAAAATGGTGAAATTACTCAAATTAGCGTGGAGGATGCCCCCTCAACTTACAAATCGATCGCAAAAAAATATTGTTAAAATATCGTATCGTATTGTTATAGTGAACCCAATATCGTGTATCGTATCGTATCGTGAACTGAGTGTATCGTGACACCCCTACTAATATGTATAATAAAAACCCAGGTACTGATATGTATAATAAAAACCCAGGTACTAATATGTATAATAAAAACCCAGGTACTGATATGTATAATAAAAACCCAGGTACTAATATGTATAATAAAAACCCAGGTACTGATATGTATAATAAAAACCCAGGTACTAATATGTATAATAAAAACCCAGGTACTGATATGTATAATAAAAACCCAGGTACTAATATGTATAATAAAAGCCCAGGTACTGATATGTATAATAAAAACCCAGGTACTAATATGTATAATAAAAGCCCAGGTACTGATATGTATAATAAAAACCCAGGTACTAATATGTATAATAAAAACCCAGGTACTGATATGTATAATAAAAACCCAGGTACTAATATGTATAATAAAAACCCAGGTACTAATATGTATAATAAAAACCCAGGTACTAATATGTATAATAAAAACCCAGGTACTGATATGTATAATAAAAACCCAGGTACTAATATGTATAATAAAAACCCAGGTACTGATATGTATAATAAAAACCCAGGTACTGATATGTATAATAAAAACCCAGGTACTAATATGTATAATAAAAACCCAGGTACTAATATGTATAATAAAAACCCAGGTACTAATATGTATAATAAAAACCCAGGTACTGATATGTATAATAAAAACCCAGGTACTGATATGTATAATAAAAACCCAGGTACTAATATGTATAATAAAAACCCAGGTACTGATATGTATAATAAAAACCCAGGTACTAATATGTATAATAAAAACCCAGGTACTAATATGTATAATAAAAACCCAGGTACTGATATGTATAATAAAAACCCAGGTACTAATATGTATAATAAAAACCCAGGTACTAATATGTATAATAAAAACCCAGGTACTGATATGTATAATAAAAACCCAGGTACTGATATGTATAATAAAAACCCAGGTACTAATATGTATAATAAAAACCCAGGTACTAATATGTATAATAAAAACCCAGGTACTAATATGTATAATAAAAACCCAGGTACTGATATGTATAATAAAAACCCAGGTACTGATATGTATAATAAAAACCCAGGTACTAATATGTATAATAAAAACCCAGGTACTGATATGTATAATAAAAACCCAGGTACTGATATGTATAATAAAAACCCATGTACTGATATGTATAATAAAAACCCATGTACTGATATGTATAATAAAAACCCAGGTACTGATATGTATAATAAAAACCCAGGTACTGATATGTATAATAAAAGCCCAGGTACTGATATGTATAATAAAAACCCAGGTACTGATATGTATAATAAAAATCCAGGTACTGATATGTATAATAAAAACCCATGTACTGATATGTATAATAAAAACCCAGGTACTGATATGTATAATAAAAACCCAGGTACTGATATGTATAATAAAAACCCAGGTACTGATATGTATAATAAAAACCCAGGTACTAATATGTATAATAAAAGCCCAGGTACTGATATGTATAATAAAAACCCAGGTACTGATATGTATAATAAAAACCCAGGTACTGATATGTATAATAAAAACCCAGGTACTAATATGTATAATAAAAACCCAGGTACTAATATGTATAATAAAAACCCAGGTACTGATATGTATAATAAAAACCCAGGTACTAATATGTATAATAAAAACCCAGGTACTGATATGTATAATAAAAACCCATGTACTGATATGTATAATAAAAGCCCAGGTACTAATATGTATAATAAAAACCCAGGTACTGATATGTATAATAAAAACCCAGGTACTAATAGGTATAATAAAAACCCAGGTACTGATATGTATAATAAAAACCCAGGTACTGATATGTATTTGATAGTTTTAGATGAACATTGTGTCTCAGCTCCATCACCTGCTTTGTCCTTGATGCTGTGCCAGTCTTGGTAGCCGTCCAGATGCTCCTGCAGCCTGGAGCAGAGTGTCACATGACCAACATAGTCCAGCACAACATCAATGATTGGCCCCGCCCACCGACTTATACTGGGGGTGGAGATCATCTCACAGAACTGTCAATCAACAAGCACAGGATAGTTTACCAAGCGGTGTTTGTTCCATCGAAGGGAGGGCTTGCTTTAAAAGGAAGCTCAGAAGCCATACACGCTATCTCACACACATTGATCTTGGTCACATCACCTTGAATTTGCTCTCAATGTGTGTTTTTCTAAAGAACAGATAGTTGTACTGATCGTATAACATTTGGGCTATAGATCACCTAGAGCAGGGGTCCCCAACCACCGGGCCGCGGACCGGTACCGGTACCGGGCCGCAACGCATTTGGTACCGGGCCGCGAGCCGGTCAATTATTATTATTTTTTTATAAAATAGGCTATAATATTATAGGCTGTGTGTGGTAGTTAAAACATAGTTTCAAGTTGACATTTATTTATGTTTGTAGTTAAAACAAAAACATAAATACTGTATAGGCTACATACAGTACAACACAAAAGGCTGTTATTTACCCTTTGTCGCCACCTGGTGAGTAAATATATATGTAACTAAAACCATTAAAATTGACAAAAGGTCCGCAACTTTTTTTTCCATGTATCTACCGGTCCTTGGCACAAAAAAGGTTGGGAACCCCTGACCTAGAGGACTAGCAGACCCTGCTATTGTCTGTCTTCATTTGTATTGCTTTTTATTCAGGCTTTTGTGGTTTTCTTTTGTGCTTACAGTATTGTATTTTAGTATTGCTTATCATTTTACTATTGTTATTTTACTATCGTTTGTCATGTAACGTGTAATGTGTTTGAACCCCAGGAAGACTAGCGGTCGTCTTGGTGGCGGCTAACGGGGATCATTGTACCCTGCTAACTTTGTTAGCACTAAGCACACACTGGTCCATGGTCATGGATCTTGATATTAAACTTATTTTTGATTATTTTAATAATTATTTTTTATTTTTTATTGATTCTTATCCATTGGTAACTTCATCCCTCATACCTCATATCATATCAATGTCATGCTTACTCTGAATTTTAACCCCTCAAATGCCAGTTTACTGTACTTACTGTACAATACAATTTACAGTAGAAAACATGAAATATGATTTTTTTCCCTTCCCAGGAATGCCACCTGGATCTTCCGTGGTGGGATTATCATAGCTTTGGATTTGTCACATTTTTCGCGGAGGAATTATTTTGCATTTTTTACCTACTAAGCGCCTCCTGGTCCATGGTCATGGATCTTGATATTAGTACTTATTTTTGATATTCATAATTAATTATTTTCTTATTTTTTATTGATTCTTATCCATTGGTAACTTCATTCCTCATACCTCATATCCGTGGTTTGACATCCGGGTGAAGACACACGCTTGAACGATGCCGTGAAGGCCATGAGCGAGAGAGCACAGACGCTGGGCTCCACCTATGACGCTCTGACCGCCTCCCCGCCCGAGAGGCTCCTTTGTGGGCATCGGATTTACTGTACCTCGCATACGTCAAACCGGAAGCCATGGAAAGCCCTTAGAACGCCAGATCACGACGATCTTAGAGATCCAGACTCAGTTTTCGATGCTGATTCCAGAAATGCCAGCCACGACTCTCTACAATGAACGGTCGCGGAGATACGATGTACTTTCAAATAAGGTAAATAAAAAAAGAAAAACATGAAACTGCCCATTTTCGACTGCCAGCTATTTTTCACAAAAAAACACAAAATAGCTTCATTCCTCCATGAATCTCGGTCTAAAGGCTTCAAATGAGTAGTTTGCACCGGAAAATCCGGGTTCCCAGGTCATGTGACATGTTGCCATGACGATCACTGTACTGTATATTTCATGTCAAACTACATGCAATTGGTTGCTGTGCCAACACTGATCAAATAGGGGGGGGGGAGCAAACACAATAGAAACTACAAATTTGATGTCTTGACTCGAGCTGAGAGGTGTAAGATCAGAAAAATTATTATTTTTGGGGAAAGTACCTGGGAGTCGAAAAAAAAACGTTTTTTTGCAAAATTAACATTGAAATCAATGGGAAAACTATGCAATGGATTTTGAAGCCTTGTAACTCCAATCAACTCCAAGGTTAGATATTAAGGTCAAATTTAAAGGTATTTGGTCCAGGATGCCCGCTGCAAAAAATGAAATAAATTAATTTTGTAATAATTTCCTGGAGGTCTCAAAAAGGTGGTTATAATGAAAATCAATGACCGTGCAGCCGGACCTTAGGAGGAAGTTGAGGTTAATTTGAGTTTCTGGGTGCCAGGATGATTTTTTTCTAGTCCTGGCAAGGTGAATTACCATAATAAACCAAAAAGAAAACCTGGGCTGAATTTCAGACGTTTCGTTCCAAGATTTTCCAAATTTCCGATACACATTACTGCTTAGATCCGGCCAGCCGGACCAGGAGGGTACAAGGGTTTTAATAAACAACAATAAACAGAAGTGTGCGACGGTTTCACTTCATTCAGTAGGACAGGTGTTGGGATACACCCACGCATCACACACACACACACACACACACACACACACACACACCCACGCATCACACACACACACACACACACACCCACGCATCACACACACACACACACGCATCACACACACACACACACACACACACACACGCATCACACACACACACACACACATCACACACACACACACACACACACACACACACACACACACACACACGCATCACACACACACACACACACACACACACACACCACACACACACACAAACACGCATCACACACACACACACACACACACACACACACACACGGTACCTGGACGGCACTCCTCGGGCTCGTTTCTGACAGGATTCTCTCTGGGAGTTGAAGCTCCTCCCTCGCTGAGCGGGTGGTTTTGATTGGCGGGTGTGGAGCGCTGCCGTACACGCAGCTGAAGCAGGACAGGGCATCACAGCCGTGGTCCAGAAGGTACTTGAACATGGAGAGGTATTTCATGCAGAACATGGCTGTGGCGGGGAAGGCAGTGGGGTGGGTGGGGATGTTGGCGTTGACGTTGGCACCATGCTCCACCAGCAGCGTGACGGTCTGGATGCAGCCCTGCCGCAGGGCCACCAGCAGCGGGTTGAAGATGTCCAGGTTGGGGTCGGCTCCGGCGTCCAGAAGCATCTCGACCGCGTCCAGGTTGTTGTTGATGACAGCGAAGTAGAGTGCCGTGCTCCTGCGGTCCTCATACATCTTGGGACAAAGTCACGTCAAGTTTATTTGTATAGCCATAATTCACAAGCACCTCTCAGAGGATTTTACAGAGAATGTGTCAAGCTAGGTCTAGCTAACAACTACCATTAAACCAAATTAAACAACTAGCGCAGGGTGAGGAGAGTGAGAGAAGAGAGAGAGAAGAGAGGAGGGGGAAAAGAGGGAAAGAGAGCGCAGAACAACAACTAGAACGACCTATGCCTTACTACTCTCGCGAACATCTCTCGTTATATTGTAACAGTTTGTTTCAAAGTCATTTTGTTATTTTGTGGTTATGGCCGAAGTGGCTGCTGCCGCAAACCGTTTTATTTCACTTCCTGATCTGCCCCCGGCGCAGACAGACTAATCATCAAGACAACTCTGGCCGATTCACTCGGCGTTCAAGCGAGACTACTCGGCGTTGGTCTCGTCTACTATTAGAGGTAAGATGTGAGGCATCCATATTAAATTTAGACTGTTTAATAACAATCGAAAATCTTCCTCGTAGCTGCTTTAAAGTCTCTTAACCCTTAAAGTATCTTAACCCTTAAAGTACCTTAACCCTTAAAGTACCTTGGAGCGCTCCTCGCTCAGCTGGGCGTTGACATCGTAGCCTGCGTGGATCAGGAGCTCCAGCACATCGTCTCTGTCGTGTTCAGCTGCCACGTGCAGCGGGCTGATGCCCGTCCGCCGCACTCTGGCCTTGGTCGTCACGGGGATCAGCAAGGACACCATGCTGCCATGGAAACAGACAGGAAATACTACCAGCATGGACATGTAAACAGGAAGTTGCTTCATATTCCTGCCCAGTGAGGGAATCCGTCAACACTTTAAACACATTTATTTAGCATTAACCCTTTATTAACCAAACTACCATTACACCTAACAAACGACCACCACAAACTCACAAAAAAGCCATCACACTGTGGAAATGTATGTAGTGTCGCACCAGACCTGTAGGTGTCACTGCAGGCTGGTTAAGTTAGACTCTACTTCCTCCATAAGCTCTGCCCCTCAAGCAAATATAAATACAGAGTGGTAGTGTATCGAGTGTTCACTGAGAGAGATGTGTTTCGTTGCCACGGCAAATGTCTTCTCTTGTGCTCGTAAATAAAGCAGAATCAACAGCAGCCTACTAAGTGTTTTTATTTTTACTTCTCTTTTTTTAGCAGGGGGTTCCTATCTGGAGGAAACTCCAGGGGAGCACAGAGAGAACATGCTATGGTTAGTTAAGGTTAGTTTAGTTGTCTTGGTTAGGGCTATGGTTAGTTAAGGTTAGTTTAGTTGTCTTGGTTAGGGCTATGGTTAGTTAAGGTTAGTTTAGTTGTCTTGGTTAGGGCTATGGTTAGTTAAGGTTAGTTTAGTTGTCTTGGTTAGGGCTATGGTTAGTTAAGGTTAGTTTAGTTGTCTTGGTTAGGGCTATGGTTAGTTAAGGTTAGTTTAGTTGTCTTGGTTAGGGCTATGGTTAGTTAAGGTTAGTTTAGTTGTCTTGGTTAGGGCTATGGTTAGTTAAGGTTAGTTTAGTTGTGTTGGTTAGGGCTATGTTAGTTAAGGTTAGTTTAGTCGTGTTGGTTAGGGCTATGGTTAGTTAAGGTTATTTTAGTTGTCTTGGTTAGGGCTATGGTTAGTTAAGGTTATTTTAGTTGTCTTGGTTAGGGCTATGGTTAGTTAAGGTTAGTTTAGTTGTCTTGGTTAGGGCTATGGTTAGTTAAGGTTAGTTTAGTTGTCTTGGTTAGGGCTAAGGTTAGTTAAGGTTAGTTTAGTTGTCTTGGTTAGGGCTAAGGTTAGTTAAGGTTAGTTTAGTTGTCTTGGTTAGGGCTAAGGTTAGTTTAGTTGTCTTGGGTAGGGCTATGGTTAGTTAAGGTTAGTTTAGTTGTCTTGGTTAGGGCTATGGTTAGTTAAGGTTAGTTTAGTTGTCTTGGTTAGGTTTAAGGTTAGTTTACTTGTCTTGGTTAGGGCTATGGTTAGTTAACTTAAGGTTAGTTTAGTTGTCTTGGTTAGGGCTATGGTTAGTTAAGGTTAGTTTAGTTGTCTTGGTTAGGGCTATGGTTAGTTAAGGTTAGTTTAGTTGTCTTGGTTAGGGCTATGGTTAGTTCAGTTGTCTTGGTTAGGGCTATGGTTAGTTAAGGTTAGTTCAGTTGTCTTGGTTAGGGCTATGGTTAGATAAGGTTAGTTTAGTTGTCTTGGTTAGGGCTATGGTTAGTTAAGGTTAGTTCAGTTGTCTTGGTTAGGGCTATGGTTAGTTAAGGTTAGTTTAGTTGTCTTGGTTAGGGCTATGGTTAGTTAAGGTTAAGTTTAGTTGTCTTGTTTAGGGCCATGGTTAGTTAAGGTTAGTTAAGTTGTCTTGGTTAGGGCTATGGTTAGTTAAGGTTAGTTTAGTTGTCTTTGTTAGGGCTATGGTTAGATAAGGTTAGTTTAGTTGTGTTGCATTGTGCCTACGTTTCAGTCGCTCTCTCGGCTGCCACGTGGATGGGCAGTAAACCCGTCCTTCCAGCTTTGTTGGCGTCGGCGTTTTGGGAGAGGAGGAGCTTGACAACGTCCTCGTGTCCATTCTTAGTGGCTTCATACAGAGCGCTGGCGCCATCTGCTGCCTGGCTGTTAATATCTGCACCTGCAGCCACATGGGAGACATGGGAGATCTGTTGAGCCTGAAGCTTTGGAGCGACTGTGACTTTCTGAAGATATTGGGTCAGATCAGCATACTAGGGGGGTTTAACCAGGGGGTGGGGTGGACCACCTAGTTAAGAAACATTTACTTTGAAAAGCTCAGGATTTAGCAGAGTTTTTGTGTGTGATTGTTGCAATAAAAAATTGTTTGATTTTGTAGCGGCTTTTCTCAAAAAATACTATGCAATTTTATCATAAAATGGTTTTCTGTTTTACTGCAAAAATCACATAAAACTTGTATGTGATTTTTGCAGTAAAATTGTGGTAACTAGCAAAAATTGCAAGTTGAGGAACCTGTTTTCCCTTTTTTGTGGAGAAATTGTGGAAATTTCGAAAAATGGCATGCCCCTGCAAATGTTGCGGATATTGTTTGAATTCTTATGAATTATTGTGAATGGTTTTGAAAGGTACTATTCAGTTCAAGTTGATTATTTATTCTACTTCTTCTTTCTATCTTCAGACAAAATGAATGTACCGTGTTTGAGAAGGAACCTCATGGTCTCCACCTGTCCACTCTGAGCGGCGGTGAACAGCGGGGTGATGCCGTACATGTTAGCTGGATTGAGCTTGGCTCCAGCTTTCACCAGCATCTCACAGATCTCCACGTTGTTGCGACACACGGCTTCCTGCAGAGCGGTCCAGCCTTGGATACAGTGCGTGTCCAAGGCCACTCCGTGGTTCAGCAGCATGGCCACTATCTCCGCATTGTTCCTTTCACAAGCTGTGCAGGAGAACCAGGAGAACCACACTTTTATTCACACTAGTTAAGTCACAGTGTCTTCTGTGCATTCAAAGCTACAATATGTAAAGGTGACTCTGTACTATGTAGGCTATGTTCACAATTTATCATAATATCACAATTATATATATATATATATATATATATATATATATATATATATATATATATATATATAATATGCTCGGAGTCCTCTCTGAACTTCCCTACAGCTGTGCAACAGTCTCTGACACTGGGGACAACTGTCGCCAAAAGACTCATTCTGAAGGAATGGAAGTCCTCCTCTTCGCCTTCTTTTCAGGTGTGGCTGATTGACATGATCAGATGGAGAGACTCAGCTCCCAGAGAACCAACTCACTCAAAAGGTTCTCAACTATCTGGGAGCTGCTTTTCTCCTACTTTAACGAGGTTAAGAACGATAAGTGACTGAGGTGTCTCGTGTTTGTGTCTCCTGGACTCCTTGCATGGGATCTCATGAGCATTGTCTCTTGAAGCACATAAGCACCTTGTGCGGCTGGTAGCACCACGTTGTAATGATGAATGATGATGTATGTATTTCTTTTCTTTCTTTTCCTGTGTCTGAGCCTGTTTGTCTTGTTCGTATGTTATTTGTAGTTGTAAATTTAAAATAAAATATATAAAAAGACAGACAGACGATGGGTTCAGAGATGTGTGACACAGTGACGCGTGACCTTTGTAGAGCGCGGTCTCTCTGCCTTGGCTGAGGACGTCGGGGTCGGCTCCGGCCGCCAGCAGCTCGGCCACGCAGCCCGCGTGCTCCCTGTTCACGGCTATCAGCAGAGCCGTCTGGTCCTTCCCTGTGCGCTTGTTGATCATCCCCGGCTGGGCTGGAACATCAAACACACACACTTCTATCAGTCGTCTAAATGAGCTCATGTTCCATAGAGAGGCAAAGTGAACGTGACTTCCTGCTTCAGCACTGTACCACAGATTTTTTTTCCCGCAATTTATTTTCCCATAGACATTTCGTTAAATGCTTATAAAAAATATAGTTTTACTTGGTCAAACCAAACGGTTCAGCTACATTTAGAATCGGGAGCGACCGTAGAACATTCCACTTGGACCAAAAAACACCCATTTAAACGCGCATTTTTTTACGTTTTGGTCTGAGTGAAATGTTATGCGATCTCTCCTGTTTCTAAATATATCTGTACCGTTTGGTTTGAACAAGCAAGTACAACTATTTTTATAAGCATTTTACAAAATGTCTATGGGAAAATAAATGGCGGATGAAAATCTCTGGTACAGTGCTGAAGCAGGAAGTGACGTTCCACTTTTGCTCGAGAATCCTCTAAAGCAGCAGGTGCCATGGTATACCTTGTTTGGCGACGCCTAGTGGATGTTTCATAATATTGCATTGCATGAATTTCTGAATTTATTTGCTGTATCTTTCCTATTGGTTAAGCTTGTTCACATGGCTTAGATCACATGTTTCATTTTCATTTCATTTATTTATTTAATGTGACTCATTGACCATGATCACATGGTATGGAGCACAAACAAAACATACAAAAACAATATACAATGGCACACGGCATGGCTAGTGCATATGTCATTTGAACAAAGGCAGGACATTCTTCAAAAAAGCACCTAATTTACACATGACTTTTTGTCTGTCTGATTGTAGTAGCAAAATCAGTTTAAACATAGATGGACGAGTTAAATAATATCTGGGTAAATATAACTGTCTGAAATTCAAAATAATTACATTCTTGCATTCAAACAAAATAGGATACTCGTCTCCCACACAGTTGTCACTACAGAGGTTACAGATCCTCATACTTCTATGCAGTCCTTTATATCTGCCAACAACCTTGGGGATTCTGGTGTTATTAACCCTGAAGTTACAGATTGCATGTCTATGCCTCTGGTTTACATACAGCAGATAATTTTCCAGTTTAAGTTCTTTTTTGAATTCTATGTACAAGTCACATGATGTCATGCTTTTGAGCTCACTTTGCCATTTCTGCATAAACTGGTCCTTAAGACTTTGCTCAACAGTTAACTTCAACCAGTCAATGTTATTGCACTGCTGTGTAAGCCAGAGGTAAGACAAGCCACAGTCATCCAAAATCTGTTTGACCCGCACGACCCACGGCGAGGCATAGACGCCAGAGTTGTGCAAGTCAAGCAGGCAGTTGTACATGATACGGCTAAGTTTGTTCTCCTTGCCATCTATCAACCTTGCCCAGTAACTGATCATTCTTTTCTTGACAGTGACACAGAGTGGGTATCTCCCCAGCTCCCCATAGACCATATTGTTACACGTTGTCATTTTAACTTTCAAAATGTACTTGAGAAATCTGAGGTGTAGCTTTTCCAATATATCAATTCACCAATGTGAATTGATATATGATTCAAACCGGGAGGTTTTCAAGGTGAAATCAGAGAAATACTTGGCTTGTTTATTTATTTCATGACTACATTTTATAAAGTATATAGGATGAATCAGCGTGACATCACAATGAATCAGCGTGACATCACAATGAATCAGCGTGACATCAGTGACGGCGTGACGGTTTCAAAAGTGTCACCAGACCAAGCATAAATTGGGCTTAAAGTCGAACTGAACCCGTTCGTCACAGTCCGTTTCAGACTGAAAACATAACTTGTCTGAGATGACAGGTTGAGAGGCGGGTCATAGTAGTATGTCGATGATTTTATTTGACAATTCTGGGGACTGGATTGGGCTTTGGCCAATCCTGTCGTGTTCCGCCTCCAAATCGAGTGGGATTCAGTGTGTTGTGGCGCTCCCCTCGGGAAGAGCCTGCTGACGCGAGGTTAGTGGCTGAGTGGAGCTCAGCGAGCCGCAGGCAGCCAGCTGCCTTCGTGTTGCCGAGCGGAGAGTGCAGCCCGTCGGCCTGGAATCTCCGAGGGGCGACCCCTGACAACCAGGCTCTCAAGCGCGCGCGCCTTTATCGCTGCTGTAAATACGATATTCCTGGAATGCGCATTTTAACGAGCCAGTTACATTTCTTTGCATTCTTAGACATTACCGTTTTTGTTTTTTGTTTTGTTCATGTTTCATACAATTGGCCAAGTTAGTACCGGTAGTTAGTTTATGGGATAGGAATTCTGCCAGATGACAGGCACTAGGCGCCATTTTCTCTTTCTTTTGGAAGAGAAAATTATCCTGAAATGAAGATTTGATTGACAGCTGCCATGTCGTGATATGATTGGTTGAAATGGGCTAGAAATTTGATAGTACTAGGTGACGTCAGCAAACTGTAGATTACTGTTATCAATGAAATCTTGAAAAATGAACTTTTGATGTGAAAAAGTGTGAAAAACAAAATAAATTAGATTTTTGTGATTTTTTTTTTTTGCATACATTATTAAATAGGTGCACTGCATACCCAGGTATTTGAACTAAAAGAAAAGAAAAGTCATTTTTGGGTTCAGCAGCTCGACTTTAAGGTGACCCAAACTAAACAATGGGAACAGAACAAGGTGACCCAAACTACAGCTACCTGCGAGCAACAGGCGGAGGCAGGCCTCCTGGCCGTACCACGCCGCCTGGTGCAGTGCCAGCCAGCCCGGTTTGCTGGGCAGCATCAGGTTGGTGCCGGGCGCCGCGGCCAGAGCTCGCACGCTGCGGACATCTCCCATCCGTACGGCTTTGAAGAGAGGCTCGTCCTCCCTGAGGGAAAATACATCAGTTATCTGCCCAGGTGTCACACTTAACCCATTGATACCTGATGCAGCATTTGTGTGTGTATCCCTTTAAGACCGCGAACCGCGTTAACGCGGTTCGCGGTCTCAAAGGGATACGCACACAAATGAGGGATATACACGCAAATGCTGCATCAGGTATCAATGGGTTAACTTAACTCAACTTAACTTCACTTGACTTAACTTATCAGCCATTTGCCCACATGCGTCACACTGCTGTTATAAAGCTCTTTGACTGGCAGCAGACTCTGGTTTCATGTTTAAATCATCTAAACAGCTGAAACATACTCTTCAGTCTCCGGAGCGAGGTGGACCAGATGGCCGTCGGCGCCGCGATACACCACCATGCGTTTCCCATAGCCAGTCATGAAGTGACTGACTGTTCCATCGAAGTTCTTCCTGTCACATGACCAGGGAAAGTGTCAGTCGCTCACAGTGAACAGAACACACACGTTCTCGGGTGCTTTGGAGTCGTTTTGACTCCAAACTAATGGTTGGAATCGATTCAGTACCCGAAAAAACTCCTAGTTAGACATCCCACAAGCTCATATTGGCAAATTTTGACTTTTAATTTCTTTCGCTCAGGCCCTCCAGACCCCAACTGCAACTTTGATTGGCTCCCCATAATTTTCCTAGTGGATTTGGGTTGGAATAAATTGAGAGGTGTTAGTAGACACCTATGTGAACACATTGGTGAAGAAAGCTATTCGTAAGCAATTTTTCCACAGATGGTTAGAACATTTTCCAAAATGTCCTAACTAATCCCCAACAGCTGTTACTGCTCCTGCAGTAATGTTTGTAGGGCAGCAGGTGGCAGCAGGTTGGATATTGTAAAAGCTTGTGGGAAGGCTTTGATGACGACTGATCAACATCTGTCTACTTCTGTCTCACTTCACACTTGTGTTGGCTAACAGCCACTGTCTGTCTGTCAGCAAGGACCACGATCTGTTGGCTAAGGGCCAGTTGGGACAGGTGTGTGTGGGTGTTAGGTGACAGAAACTGATCTGAAGTCAGATCTTCTGACCTGCTCTGAACCGGTAAACAAAGATAGGTGGAGTTGTCTTACAATGTCACTGTGCTACAATGTAGGCCATGTGTCAAACCCAAGGCCTGGCACTGTACGATCACTGAGATATATATATATATACATAATGTGTGTGTGTGTGTGTGTGTGTGTGTGTGTGTGTGTGTGTGTGTGTGTGTGTGTGTGTGTGTTCGACATGATGGAACCAGCGAAGAATGAAAAAACATTGACACAAATCTCATCACACACTTCAGCCCTGCAGGATCTAAAGAGAAGTATGGAGGAGCTCAGGAGAGATTTTTTTTTTTAAACGAGTTCATGATTTGCTGTAACTTCTCTGCACGAGATACAGTTTGTTCCCTCAATGTTATTGAACTGGAGCAGTTTAGGGGAGGGGGGGATGCAAGTTAAAAGGTACGTTTTAGGTATTGCAGATAGGCCTAGTTAGCCATATTGCCCAAATATAGCTACATATTTATTCACCTAACCTTCCATGTATCAGTTGTCTGCAACAAACCTGGAACAGCACAGCCACATTTAATCATGACCACGTTACAGTGGTGCCGCGTCTATGTGCCGACAGGCCGCAGTGCCGACAGGTCGCAATGCCGATAGCCCACAAGCAGAAGCAGCTGAGCGAGGCGGCGTGCAGCGTGTCGGTGGAGCTAACCTCTCCCAGCCCCCACGCCAAACCTAACCTCCCCCCATGCCTAAACCTAACCTCCCCCAGACCCTAACCCAAAACCTAACCTCTCCCACCCCCCACGCCTAAACCTAAGGTCGGCATTGCGGGTGGTCGGCATAGAGGGTGGACTCCGTTACGGTACACACATTACAGCAAATCGTAATTACGACACTCCGGGCTCCATAGAACAGATCTGCCTACACCTCGTCTCTAGTCTGTAGCCGTAGTGTGTTGTGTCATTCATGTTTGTCGTCGGTATTTAAAGTTTTCGGAGCAGGTTCAAATTCTGCATTTTTCACATCAGTCAATAGCCTTTTGTGAGCTGTCATCTGTGTTTTTCACATCAGTCAATAGCCTTTTGTGAGCTGTCATCTGTGTTTTTCACATCAGTCAATAGCCTTTTGTGAGCTGTCATCTGTGTTTTTCACATCAGTCAATAGCCTTTTGTGAGCTGTCATCTGTGTTTTTGGATGATGGAAAAAATAAATAAAAGGCACACGGAAAAGAAAAGAAATAACGCACTGAGTGCAAAGATCTTTAGACTCTACAAGCTTTCTGTCTCTGAAGTAGAAAGAACGAACAAACAAACAAACTTATCTGTCTTACAGGTCAGGTGGCTCTTCACTCGGTGGATTGTGGGAGCTGGGCCGTGTGCTTGGAGGTGGATTATGGGAAGTGTAGTTTGGAGGAGGTGGATTGTGGGAGCTGCGACGTGGAGCAGAAGGGTTTGGAGGTGGATTATGGGAAGTGTAGTTTGTAGCTGGTGGACTCAGGCTGCTGCTGGCAGGAGGCGAGCCCTGGTGGTCGGTCAGACTGCGCTCGATGGCGAGCTGAAGCAGCTGGTCATCAGACAGGTTACTGTACAGGGAGTAGTCCTCTAAGTCCAGACCAGAACCAGGAGATCCAGCAGAACCAGGAGATCCAGGAGAAGCAGAGAGTGGGATGCTGGCTGCTGCCATGATGGAGCTGAGAGAGAAAGAAAGAGGGAACAGATCTCACTCTAAGCTGATGTTGAATATTAAAGTAAACGTGCTACAATAATAAACTACACCACTGTGGTCTTTACTGCAGGGCAGCTTCAGCATCATTCATTCAGTTTATGAAGAAGAATGATAAACATTATGTACATACAGATGACACAATAGTTTCAAAGTACAGTAAGTTATGGTGTCTTATGAACAGCAGCCGGTCTTTGACAGTGACAGAATCCTGGCACTCACTCACACCTCCCAGCATGCAATGCAGATATTAATAGACTTGCCTTGAATTCTTATTGGTCGAACTGATTGGGCCTACAAAGGGTTAACCCTAACAAAGCTGAAGGCAGAAACTACAAGGACACATTACATTACATTACATTACATTACAGGACAGATATGAAGCAGCCATATATCGTCTCTGTAAATATTACTAAGCTACAAAATGTGACTGAAACTGCCAACACTGTCACAACTACCAGGAAGTCAGTGAGGTTAATAGAGAGGCAAAGTGACTTCCTGCTTCAGCAATGTACCAGAGATTTTTATCCGCCATTATTTTCCCATAGACATTTCGTAAAATGCTTATAAAAAATAGTTTTACTTCGTCAAACCAGACGGTTCAGCTATATTTAGAATCGGGAGAGACCATAGAACATTTCACTCGGACCAACACTTAAAAAAAAATCTCTGGTACAGTGCTGAAGCAGGAAGTAGGCAGTTACTTTGCCTCTATATCCTGAGAACAACCTCTACAGGAACTACACAACAAAGCATACGAGGAATCCGCGTGACGTCACGACAACAACAAACCCGACTTCCGGGGGACTCTGCGGTGTCTTAAAAACTATACATGACATCGCTTATATTTTGACATTCTGAGTGAGAGCAGAAGTAGCTCAAGAGTTTGATGTATAATATATGCGTGTCGTGTTAAAAGTTGTGTGAACTGTCGCTAGTTTTTAAATTGTACACCGCACAGCTGGGGCTAGAGTGAGCACTCAAAGCTGGCTCCATAGGGTCCCATTGCAGTTGGTTTGTTTACCAAAATGCTTCTCGGCGGATCCCTCGTATAGTAGCTCCATGGAATACAGTAAATATAAAGTACAGTAACTAATAACTACAGTAACTACATATAAACTACAGTAACTACATATAAACTACAGTAACTACATATAACCTACAGTAACTACAGTAACTACATATAACCTACAGTAACTACACACAGCAATGTAACAGATGCAGCAGGTTGTTGATGTGAGTCTACTCACCTGTTAAGAGCCTGTCCAACAAAATCCAACGTTTCCTTCAATAGACGCTGCTGTAACTTCTGTCTGTCTGTCTGTCTGTCTGTCTGTCTGCCGGCTGTGCTTCTGTTTATAAAGTATTTCTGGAGTCTGCAGCACATGACACCCCCCCCCCCCCCTCCCGCGCCCCCCCCCCCCCCCCCCCCCCCCCCCCCGTCTGCTTGAGGCAGTGCAGTGGACACCTGAGCCGTGGAGGGTCCACAGTCTGTCTCTCCAACACGGTCTGACAGGTCCACAGTCTGTCTCTCCAACACGGTCTGACAGGTCCACAGTCTGTCTCTCCAACACGGTCTGACAGGTCCACAGTCTGTCTCTCCAACACGGTCTGACAGGTCCACAGTCTGTCTCTCCAACACGGTCTCACAGGTCCAGTCTGTCTCTCCAACACGGTCTCACAGGTCCACAGTCTGTCTCTCCAACACGGTCTCACAGGTCCACAGTCTGTCTCTCCAACACGGTCTCACAGGTCCACAGTCTGTCTCTCCAACACGTCTCACAGGTCCACAGTCTGTCTCTCCAACACGGTCTGACAGGTCCACAGTCTGTCTCTCCAACACGGTCTCACAGGTCCACAGTCTGTCTCTCCATCATGTCTCACAGGTCCACAGTCTGTCTCTCCAACACGGTCTCACAGGTCCACAGTTTGTCTCTCCAACACGGTCTCACAGGTCCACAGTCTGTCTCTCCAACACGGTCTCACAGGTCCACAGTTTGTCTCTCCAACACGGTCTCACAGGTCCACATTCTGTCTCTCCAACACGGTCTCACAGGTCCACAGTCTGTCTCTCCAACACGGTCTCACAGGTCCACAGTCTGTCTCTCCAACACATCTCACAGCAGTCAGGCAAATCTAATCTGTATTTGTGTACAACATGGACACGATTTCGCCATGTCTTTCGTCAACTGAATACGGAAAAACAAAACTTAAAATATTATGTTATATATTTGATCATATAAAACACAAGAAAATCTAAACTGTAACTCCTGAATCAGTCAAATCAAATTTTATGTCAAAGTGTGATAGTGCAAATGAGCAGATAAGAGACCAGTTGGTTAATTTGCAATGCTTTCAGTGTAGGTAGTGAAATATAGCCTACTCTGCCAGTTGTATCCTGAACACATAGCCTACCTCCTGAACACATAGCCTACCTCCTGAACACATAGCCTACCGTATTCACTCTCTCCCTGACATGCAGACAGAATTGCCTTTATTAGATACATGCACAATGGTAAAAAAAAGGGTGACGTCCACACAAACGAATGATAAAAGTTTATTATACGCACGTTTATTATACGCTGGTTTTCATATAGGAAGAGAAAGTTACATTTTCCGCCATGTTTTTCCTCGCTTCAAGGCGCTGTTCGTCCAATCAGGGCCACAGACGGCCCTGATTGTTCAAGTGCTGTTGTTCGTCCAATCAGGTGCAGCAAAGAACAAATATTGAAGCCCACCTACAAGCATGCAGTTCTGTAGAGCGAGGGCAACCCTAGCGGGATTTTCAGCAAATGTGGATATGTACCGTGAGTCCTGAACCTGGTATCTGAGGAAGAGGATGAGTCTGAGTCCTGAACCTGGTGTCTGAGGAGGAGGATGAGTCTGAGTCCTGAACCTGGTATCTGAGGAAGAGGATGAGTCTGAGTCCTGAACCTGGTATCTGAGGAAGAGGCTCAGTCTGAGTCCTGAACCTGGTATCTGAGGGAGAGGATCAGTCTGAGTCCTGAACCTGGTGTCTGAGGAAGAGGATCAGTCTGAGTCCTGAACCTGGTGTCTGAGGAAGAGGATCAGTCTGAGTCCTGAACCTGGTATCTGAGGAAGAGGATCAGTCTGAGTCCTGAACCTGGTATCTGAGGAAGAGGGTCAGTCTGAGTCCTGAACCTGGTGTCTGAGGAAGAGGATCAGTCTGAGTCCTGAACCTGGTATCTGAGGAAGAGGATGAGTCTGAGTCCTGAACCTGGTGTCTGAGGAAGAGGATCAGTCTGAGTCCTGAACCTGGTGTCTGAGGAAGAGGATCAGTCTGAGTCCTGAACCTGGTGTCTGAGGAAGAGGATCAGTCTGAGTCCTGAACCTGGTATCTGAGGAAGCGGATCAGTCTCCTGGGCAGTGGCAGGGAGTCGAGGAGCCGGAGACGCTGGGTCCCGACAAGCCGCCTGATCCGCAGCCTGCACAGCTGCATGAGAGGATGAGGAGGAACTGGAGGAGCAGACAAGAGGAGGAGACACCATGATCTACTGATCATCTACGCCTCATTATGGAGCCCATCAGTTTTCTTGGAAAGACGCACCCCACTCTGCCTCTGATTGGCTAGTACTCGTTGGTTGGATTAAGGTTAGAGTAAGAACATCAGGCTAAGTGCCACACACCATACAGTACGCCGAAGCAACGCTCAACCTAAGCTCAACCTACGCTGAACCCACAAGTTTATCCTTGTTAACAGGCGAGGCCATTCACACCAGCCGCGCGCGTGTCACGCTCAAGGCACGCTCAATCATCAAAGACATGAGCAGAAAACAGGAAGAGCATCAGGACTTACTGGCCTTGAGTTTGATGAGAGCCCAGTCGCTGGACCTGTCCAGATGTTCCAGAAGGCGGGAGCAGAGACGGACATGTCCCACGTAATCCAGCAGCAAGCACACGATGGGCCCCGCCCCCCGGCTGGTGTACGGGCTGGACGCAGCTTCACAGAACTAAAGCAGGTAGAAAAGACACTGATGTCCAAAGAGCGCTTTGTCTGTGTGATGTGGTTCTGGATTCATGCGCATTTCAAAAAATACTTTCTGACTGTCAATATCACAACTCACTGCCTTGATGTGATATTAGACCTAACCAGATAATCGATGTGATGTAAGACCTAACCCATTGGTTCCCAAACTGTGGTCCTCCGCCTGGTGGTCCACCAGAGAATTGCCTAGCTATCCCCTTGCTTGGATATGTGATCGATGCAGTGACACTGTGCTGCTCTCGTGTTTGTGATGTACCTGAAGGCACTGCTGCTGTGGTGAATGTACCTGAAGGCACTGCTGCTGTGGTGAATGTACCTGAAGGCACTGCTACTGTGGTGAATGTACCCGAAGGCACTGTGCTGCTCTCGTGTTTGTGATGTACCTGAAGGCACCGCTGCTGTGGTGAATGTACTGAAGGCACCGCTGCTGTGGTGAATGTACCTGAAGGCACTGCTGCTGCTGTGGTGAATGTACCTGAAGGCACTGCTGCTGTGGTGAATGTACCTGAAGGCACTGCTGCTGTGGTGAATGTACCTGAAGGCACTGCTGCTGCTGTGGTGAATGTACCTGAAGGCACTGCTGCTGTGGTGAATGTACCTGAAGGCACTGCTGCTGCTGTGGTGAATGTACCTGAAGGCACCGCTGCTGTGGTGAATGTACCTGAAGGCACTGTGCTGCTCTTGTGTTTGTGATGTACCTGAAAGCACCGCTGCTGTGATGAATGTACCTGAAAGCACTGCTGCTGTGGTGAATGTACCTGAAAGCACTGCTGCTGTGGTGAATGTACCTGAAAGCACTGCTGCTGTGGTGAATGTACCTGAAAGCACTGCTGCTGTGGTGAATGTACCTGAAAGCACTGCTGCTGTGGTGAATGTACCTGAAAGCACTGCTGCTGTGGTGAATGTACCTGAAAGCACTGCTGCTGTGGTGAATGTACCTGAAAGCACTGCTGCTGTGGTGAATGTACCTGAAGGCACTGCTGCTGTGGTGAATGTACCTGAAAGCACTGCTGCTGCGGTGAATGTACCTGAAGGCACTGCTGCTGTGGTGAATGTACCTGAAGGCACTGCTGCTGTGGTGAATGTACCTGAAGGCACTGCTACTGTGGTGAATGTACCTGAAGGCACTGCTGCTGTGGTGAATGTACCTGAAGGCACTGCTACTGTGGTGAATGTACCTGAAGGCACTGCTACTGTGGTGAATGTACCTGAAAGCACTGCTGCTGCGGTGAATGTACCTGAAGGCACTGCTGCTGTGGTGAATGTACCTGAAGGCACTGCTGCTGTGGTGAATGTACCTGAAGGCACTGCTACTGTGGTGAATGTACCTGAAGGCACTGCTGCTGTGGTGAATGTACCTGAAGGCACTGCTACTGTGGTGAATGTACCTGAAGGCACTGCTGCTGTGGTGAATGTACCTGAAGGCACTGCTACTGTGGTGAATGTACCTGAAGGCACTGCTGCTGTGGTGAATGTACCTGAAGGCACTGCTACTGTGGTGAATGTACCTGAAGGCACTGCTGCTGTGGTGAATGTACCTGAAGGCACTGCTACTGTGGTGAATGTACCTGAAGGCACTGCTGCTGTGGTGAATGTACCTGAAGGCACTGCTACTGTGGTGAATGTACCTGAAGGCACTGCTGCTGTGGTGAATGTACCTGAAGGCACCGCTGCTGTGGTGAATGTACCTGAAGGCACTGTGCTGCTCTCATGTTTGTGATGTACCTGAAGGCACTGCTACTGTGGTGAATGTACCTGAAGGCACTGCTGCTGTGGTGAATGCACCTGAAGGCACCGCTGCTGTGGTGAATGTACCTGAAGGCACCGCTGCTGTGGTGAATGTACCTGAAGGCACTGCTGCTGCGGTGCTGCGGTGACGTTGTAACGGAGTTCGTCTCTGCGGGTGAGCGGCGGCCTGATGGGTGGGTGTGGCTTGTTACCATAGACACAGTAAAAACAAGAGAGGGCGTCACAGCCGTGATCCAGCAGCAGCTTGAGCATGGGCAGGTTCTCCATGCAGAGGAGCACAGCTGAGGGGAACGAGGAGGGGTGGGTGGAGATCTGGGCGTTGACGTTGGCTCCGTAGCTCAGGACTAACTTCACCATGTCCATGCTGCCCAGTCGCACTGCGGTGAGCAGGACATTGAAGAAGTCCAGGTTGGGGTTAGCTCCGGCCTCCAGCAGCATCTCAGCAGCCTCGTGGTTGGTGTTGTAGACGGAGGAGTAGAGCGGCGTGCTGCGGCGGTCTTCATACAGCATGGCGCGTTCCTCTGTCAGCTCGGCGTTGACTTCATACCCCACAGAGATCAGCAGCTCCAGCATCTCATCACGGTTCCTCTCGGCAGCGACGTGCAGCGGACTGATGCCGCTCTGCCTCACTCTGGACTTACTGGTGACAGGAAGCAGCATGGGCACAATGCTGAAAAACAACAGCAAGCGGTCAGGAAGTGGTTCCTATGGAAAGGCGAGTGAGGAAGGTCTACATCAGGGGTGGCCAAACGTTTTTGGTTGTGGGCCGCATACAGAAAAATATAAGGAGTCGTGGGCCAAACGATATTAATCACGGCAGTTTTCGCTGCAAAAACATTTGACCAGAAAACCCTTGTGTCATCAAATATTTAATTTCTACCTAATTAAATATATGACACATAGTTTATTGATGTGCTCACCTGTTACAATGGGTATTTCTGTATGTTTTCAAATTTTATTTTATTTTAAGACAGAGATAATTTAACATAACATTAGTATTAAACATTCATTCAGTATTAAAAATGTTTCAAAGTAAATAGACCAGGTCAGGGTACCCAAGTATAACCCATTTTCAATGGTTTTAAATTGAAAAAACAAAATGGGGGGGGAATCAGTTTTTTTGTTTTTCCGTTTCTTTTTCTTTCTTTTTTTGTTTTCCCGTTTTTTTCCCGTTTTCGTTTTCGTTTTCTGTTTTAAACTTTAAAACAGAAAAACGGAAAAACGTTTTTAGCAAAAAAAAATATATATATTTTGTTTTTGTTTTTGCTAAATTCATGGCGGGCCACTTAAAAACGGGCAGCGGGCCGCAGTTTGGCCACCTCTGGTCTACATATACAACCCAATACACTCCCAACTCCAACTTCCTTTTTCAATGTGCAGGGTCGTCCAATAGAGAGGTCCAGTAACGAGTCCGGAAATCATCGATGCTAACAGCCCTGGTTCTTCACAGTTTTCGCCTATGGGAGTTTTGAAAGGGTTTTTGGCGCGATGCTTCTAATAATCTCTCTGGGCAACGCTGGCTTAATCAAACGCGAACCAGTGTTTAGTAACATCATCTTCACACATGAATACCACTTTTATGAGTTTTGAAGCTTTTACATGCCGCTAAACGGGCGGCTAGCTAGCAAACGGCTAAATGAGACTACACTTTTGAGTCGATGGGGATATATACGTCAATAACGTCACCACTTCAAACGACGAACACGGAAATTCTCTTTCCCTCACCTGGTTCAGCCCTGTTCAGCCCGAGGTAATCAGTGCACACATCAACAACAGTCCAGGTTGACTGCTGACGTGACGTGAAGCCTATGCGACAGTGTGTAGTTCTGGATTAGCTTAGCTCGAGCATTTTACTTCTAGGGCTCGCATTTACGCTACAAAACTCATGAAAGTGGTCCTCATGTGTGAAGATTATCCCGCTGAACCTTGGTTCGCGTTTGATTAAACTTGCGTTGCCCACAGACATTATTTGAAGCATCACGCCAAAAACCCATTCAAAAATCCCATAGACAGAAACAGTGAAGAACCAGGAAGTTCGGGACTTCCGCATTCAGCCTACAAAAATACGTCATCCCTGGACCTCTCTATATGAAATCAATGCCACGGGACTGTGACAATGAAACAAACCGGTGGCCACCCAGTACGGGTGTTGTGGTCTTGTGGTGGTGGTGGTGTTGACGTATACGTTTGTCTTTGACAGTGGAGACCAGGGTTCGATTCCCAGCGTTTTCAAAGTACATCTCAAACCTAAGCCACATTTAACATTTTTCTTATTTAACCCTAACCCCAAACCATTTCTCTAACGTTAACCAAGTTGTTTTAGTTGCCTAACCTTGACCGTAACACAAGTTGTTGTCTACGTCTTGGCTACGAGGTGCATGGTGTCCTGACCAAACGTCAGTATTTGATGAGTTGGGAGTGAGAATGTGTTGACATACAGACACAGACAATGCAGTTAAAATCAATCAAAAACATTCCTGAAATTCACACCATGGGCGATCCTTCTGGACAGCAATATGAAGAGGTAACAGGCCCGTCTTTGTTGATGATCGGTTTGCATCGGCTTTGTGAGACAAGAGAATCTCCACAGTGGAAACATGACCGTTCTTACAGGCTTCATACAGCGGAGTGGCTCCATCTGCTGCTGGACCGTTGATATCAGCACCTGAGAAACAAAATGTAAAGTGAAACAAAGAAAAACGTTGGAAAAGCACCTAATTTATTTACAGGTGATCCTTCATTTCATCTGCCTGTGAGGAAAAGGCAAATGAATGAACAGAACTAACCTAAGCTGATGAGGAAGGTCATAACGTCAACATTTCCACTCTGTGCTGCTCTGAAGAGAGGCTGAATCCCGTGAATGGTTTTGGCACCGATTTGAGCTCCAGCAGCTACTAGCATCTTGCAGATGTTCAGCTGTGTGTGTCGGGCGGCTTCGTGAAGCGCCGTCGCCCCCTGGCTGCAGGTCTGATTCACTGAAGCTCTGAACTTCAGCAGTAGCTCCACACTCGGCTCATTGGTCTTCTCACATGCTGGAACACAGGAACAGTCCAACTTCAACTCTCATGTCTGGATAGTTGACTTACTCAAGGATGGTTAATAAGTCTGAAGCTTGTTGACCTGATCCTCCTGACATTTTAGTTTTAAACAAACATGTGTGTGTGTTCAGAAACCCCTCTAGCTGTGTTAGCTATACCTTTGAAGAGAGGCGTGTCTCTGTCCTTGTTGGGGGTGTTGGGGTTGGCTCCTTGCTCCAGAAGACACTCCACACAAGACGGATGTCCTCCGGATGCAGCCAAGAGAACCGGAGTCTGACCGATCGCAGTGCATCTGTTCAGCATGTCAGGAAGAGCTGAGGAGGAACCACACACATCTGTTCAGCATGTCAGGAAGAGCTGAGGAGGAACCACACACAGCTATTTTCCACACCATCAAAACTCACTTTCCTCCACCAGATTCTTTCTGCCAGTGAAGAAAAGAGCAAACATGGTTGAACACGACTTCAACTTGAGTGCAGGTTCAGATAGATGGTAACCCCTCCCACACACACACACACACACACACACACACACACACACACACACACACACACACACACACACACACACACACACACACACACACACACACACACACACAGCCTGTAAGTGATAAAGATGGTCCTCAGAGATCAGTCTCACCTGTGATCAGGATCCTAAGACACGGCAGTTGGCCGTAATGAGCAGCTTCATGAAGAGAGATCCAACCTTCATCGTTTGGGTCAGTCAGACTGCTGCACTTCCTTCTGACTAAATCCATTACAGCTTCTGCATCTCCGTCCATGATCAGAGTCTGCAGCGGACTGAAGCTAACAGAAGGACCACAGGCTACAGTGTATGAACCACTGAGACAAGCACGCACACACACGCACGCACACACACACACACACACACACACACACACACGCGCACAAACGCACACACACACACACACAAACACACACACACATATGATGTCATCAGAGAAGTGTCGGATAGTAACGGATCATGGTTGACGTGGGGTATGCGTGTGTGTGTGTGTGTGTGTGTGTGTGTGTGTGTGTGTGTGTGTGTGTGCGTGCGTGTGTGTGTGTGTGTGTTTTGGCCATTGTATGATTTATATTGCGAGGGAAAATGTACAATATGAGGTAGACAACATGATCAGGTGGGCAGCATCTTTAAAAGAAAAGCCGATTTGGACTTACTTACTTTTTCTTGGATTTGTATACATGTCGAGGTTGGGTGAAACCATGTGCAATGTAGGGTGCAGGGGCGGAGTTAGTTGTGGGGTTAGGGGCGGGGTTTGGAGGCGGCGGATTGGCCGAAGGGAAGTCATACACATGTGTGGATGGAGCCCTTTGCCTCGGTCTGGGATTTGGGTTTGCTTGTGTCTGCACAGCAGGTGGGGGCGGAGCCAGCGGGCTGTCTGTGGGAGGCGGCTCCTCGTCGGTGAGGCTTCGCTCGATGGCAAGTTGCAGCAGCTCCTCATCACTCAGGTGGCTGTACAGACTGTAGTCCTCCCGGTCCATGCTGGATGACAGACAGCAGAGAACACAAGTGACCTCATAGAGCACAACAGTGACATCATAGAGCACAACAGTGACCTCACAGAGCACAACAGTGACCTCATAGAGCACAACAGTGACCTCACAGAGCACAACAGTGACCTCACAGAGCACAACAGTGACCTCATAGAGCACAACAGTGACCTCACAGAGCACAACAGTGACCTCACAGAGCACAACAGTGACCTCATAGAGCACAACAGTGACCTCATAGAGCACACCAGTGACCTCACAGAGCACAACAGTGACCTCATAGAGCACAACAGTGACCTCACAGAGCACAACAGTGACCTCACAGAGCACAACAGTGACCTCACAGAGCACAACAGTGACCTCACAGAGCACAACAGTGACCTCACAGAGCACAACAGTGACCTCATAGAGCACAACAGTGACCTCTCAGAGCACAACAGTGACCTCACAGAGCACAACAGTGACCTCACAGAGCACAACAGTGACCTCACAGAGCACAACAGTGACCTCACAGAGCACAACAGTGACCTCATAGAGCACAACAGTTTCTGAACCGCTCCAGTTCCAGTTAATTTCCCATTCATTTATCCATTGATGTTTCAGAAAATCCTTATATAAAGACTCTTAAGGCTGCAATGAAGCCAACCAGCTACGAGATGAATCGTGAATATAAAACAATTTATTCTGAGCAAAATCAATCAATCAATCAATAAACAAAAAATGACAACAGCAAGAAGGGAAAGGTACAAGATTGTGTACCTAATGAGTTTTTAGAGTGAAGGAACTACGCTTCCCATAATCCAGTGTTTCTAAAAGTGGGGGGGCTCCATGATGGCGGCGGGGCAGGGCGGGGGGGGGGGGGCGTTAGTGTGGAACTAATGTTCTGACGTTGAAATCTTTTGCACAGCGGATTCACGGAGCAATAAACCTTGGTACTGTCAGGTTAGCAATGGTGTACACTACAGAATGGAGATATTTGAGAGGGATGAAAAGAAAAAGCAGGCGATGCTACCGAGACAAACAAGACAAAGTGCCACGGTAAACAACCAAAAACCAAGTGAAGAAAATGTGACGAAGCCTCTCTTGCTCTTGGGTTCAGAGCGAATGTGGAAGGAGATGAGGAGAGAGCAGTTGGCATTTTATGTCTGAAGACACCCGGTCGCCCGGTCATGTCAATAAGCCAGTTGAGTTATTTCAGAAAAAGCAGTAGGAATGTAACGATGACCGGTTTTAATGATAACCATGATAGAATTCCTTACGATAACCGTACCGTTTCAATTTTTCATTATCATTAAAACCGTGTTACTATGATTACAGTGCTTTGAAAAACATGGTAAATACTGTCCATCATCAACCAAAGTTGGCAACAGTCTCCCAGATGCAAAAGTGCAGCCTTGGAGAAATTATTTCAGTGTGTATCAATCCTTTTTGGGTCTGAGTTTTCAATATAAAATGTTGTCAAATGATTTCAGTGAGTCTCTCAGCACTTTTTGAACATTTTCAGCAATTTCTTATGAATACCGTGATAATACGATAACGTGAGAATTTTGGTCACGATTATCGTGATGTGAAATTTCCATACATCTCTAATCAGCAGGAACAAAAATTTGCATCAGGTCGTATAGAAGCAAGAAACCACACACACACGATAGCAGAGGAGCTCATACTCCCTGCAGCTCTAGATATGCTGTCAACTACGCTTGATTTTGTTGGCAGGGGCGTTTCTAGATAGTGGCTAGGGGTGGCGCTGGCCCACCTGGGCCACCCCAGTCAAAATGGCCTGGACACGCCCACCTGGGCCACCCCAGTCAAAATGGCGTGGACATGCCCACCTGGGCCATGCCAGTCAAGATGGCCTGGACACGCCCACCTGGGCCACCCCAGTCAAAATGGCCTGGACACGCCCACCTGGGCCACCCCAGTCAAAATGGCCTGGACACCCCCACCTGGGACATGCCCACCTGGGCCACGCCAGTCAAAATGGCCTGGACACGCCCACCTGGGCCACGCCAGTCAAAATGGCCTGGACACGCCCACCTGGGCCACGCCAGTCAAAATGGCCTGGACACGCCCACCTGGGACATGCCCACCTGGGCCACGCCAGTCAAAATGGCCTGGACACGCCCACCTGGGACATGCCCACCTGGGCCACGCCAGTCAAAATGGCCTGGACACGCCCACCTGGGCCACACCAGTCAAAATGGCCTGGACACGCCCACCTGGGACATGCTCACCTGGGCCACCCCAGTCAAAATGGCCTGGACACGCGACACAGAGGCCCCATGCATTTGATTGAATAACCAAGCAGCTAGCTAGCGAGATCGGACCGAGGAGGAGACACTTTGACTAAACGGATTGTCTCATCTCTAATACACGGCATGTCAGAAATCCATGTTGCTCTGTGGTCAATGTAACGTAAACGATTGTAGGGTTCAATGTTCCTCTGTGGTCAATGTAACGTAAACGATTGTAGGGTTCAGTTTGAACTAACCCTAACTAACTAACACTTCTAACATAACAGCCAGCTCCACCAATCAGAGAAGAGATGTAGCTGTTACACAGGACTGTGGGTAGCGTATACTTCTCCATGAAGTTGTCCATGAATGTTGTCAAAAAGGCCCAACAGCGACTACACGGACTCAGGTGCCTGAAGAAATGTGGGCTAAGGCCAGAAATCCTTAGGGACTTCTACAGAGGCACCATTGAAAGCCTGCTGACTGGCTGCTTCACCACCTGGTACGGGAACTGTACCACCATGGACCGCAGGGCGCTACGGAGGGTGAGGCGCGGCCCAGCACGTAACAGGATGTGAGCTGCCAGAACTGCAGGAACTGTATAACCAGCGGTGCCTCAGGAGGTCCCTGAAGATCATCAAAGACACAAACCATCCCCACAACAGCCTGTTCTCCCTGTTACCCTCAGGGAGAAGATACAGGGTCCCAAAAGCACGCACAAATCGCTTGAGGAACAGTTTTCTCCCGCAGGCCATGAGACTCCTTAACATACACAAATAGTGTAGTAGCTGTACTGTACCGCACTGTAGCTGCTACCATTATGTATGTCTAATGTTTAATTGTATGTTTAATTAGGTATATGCTATTAGCACCTGTACGTCATATACGTCGAATTTAAAATGTTTAAGCACGTCTAAAGTATGCACATGACATGTGCACCTATGTGCAGTGAATATGCCACTGTCTCTGACTTGTCTTATCACTCTACTGCCTTATTGCTTGTTGTGTCTCTTGTTGTTTTTGCACTCATATGCCCTGTTATATTTGTACTATGTTGTAAACGGAGTCTACAGCACAAGAATTTCACACGTGATACTTGTACCATGGAGTGACAATAAAAATCTTGAATCTTGAATCTTGAATGATATTGTGAATAAAACATGTTTTTCTAAAACAAGGTTGATATCTACAGACTTGTGGCTTCTACATTAAACTAATAATCTAATTCCTCGATTCAGAATATGGATGGGATTTATCTTCCGGAACGGCAGTGTGTTGAGAATGTAATAATGAAGTAAATACTGAAGACAGAAAATCAGTTTGTTCCAACTTCACAAACATGAACTGAAAATACCATCTCCAACAGAAGGTCAAAAATAAAAACAAGTTAAAAATAGATGATAGACTTCCACTGACATCTCAGACACCTTGAAAGCAAAGTATCCAGGAAAAGTAATGAAAACCTGGCTTGAACTACAATTCAACAGTTTATTAACCTTAACCTCCCGAGGCACGTGGAGTTATTTCTCTGTGGGTAGATAACTGAGCGACAGACAAACTGACCGATCAGGTCTGAGGGAGCAGAGAAACACCAGAATCTCCCATTAAAATATCAGTTACCAGAATAAAACTGCCAAACACTATTTGTGGCAAGTCATCTGAACGTTTTGGCTGAACACACTCCACTGGTATCTGGCTGAATCACATGATGGAGGTCATGGTAGGTCAGCTTCTACAGTTTCTGTCTCATCACACAACATAATGTAGCAAACAAGTTGCTTTCTGTTTCCACTCTTTCTTTCGTCTCCTCGCTAGAAGTAGTGGAAGCTTGTGTGGTCTTTGTTTCTTAGATGCAGCTAAACTTTGCAGTGTTGTCAAACTGAAACATTGAAATAAAAGGGTCAAAAGCCCTGTCACACTGCATTATGTAATAACATGACAACATGTAAAGCCCTGTCACACTGCATTATGTAATAACATGACAACATGTAAAGCCCTGTCACACTGCATTATGTAATAACATGACAACATGTAAAGCCCTGTCACACTGCATTATGTAATAACATGACAACATGTAAAGCCCTGTCACACTGCATTATGTAATAACATGACAACATGTAAAGCCCTGTCACACTGCATTATGTAATAACATGACAACATGTAAAGCCCTGTCACACTGCATTATGTAATAACATGACAACATGTAAAGCCCTGTCACACTGCATTATGTAATAACATGACAACATGTACCCTGTCACACTGCATTATGTAATAACATGACAACATGTAAAGCCCTGTCACACTGCATTATGTAATAACATGACAACATGTACCCTGTCACACTGCATTATGTAATAACATGACAACATGTAAAGCCCTGTCACACTGCATTATGTAATAACATGACAACATGTAAAGCCCTGTCACACTGCATTATGTAATAACATGACAACATGTAAAGCCCTGTCACACTGCATGATGTAATAACATGACAACATGTAAAGCCCTGTCACACTGCATTATGTAATAACATGACAACATGTAAAGCCCTGTCACACTGCATTATGTAATAACATGACAACATGTAATATGTTCACTTCATTATAAAGCCCTGTCACACTGCATTATGTAATAACATGACAACATGTAATATGTTCACTTCATTATAAAGCCCTGTCACACTGCATTATGTAATAACATGACAACATGTAATATGTTCACTTCATTATAAAGCCCTGTCACACTGCATTATGTAATAACATGACAACATGTAATATGTTCACTTCATTA
Organism: Poromitra crassiceps; assembly: GCF_964638095.1. NCBI lineage: Eukaryota > Metazoa > Chordata > Actinopteri > Beryciformes > Melamphaidae > Poromitra > Poromitra crassiceps. The sequence goes on along the minus strand of NC_139631.1, from coordinate 53,470,795 downwards.
TAAAGCCCTGTCACACTGCATTATGTAATAACATGACAACATGTAATATGTTCACTTCATTATAAAGCCCTGTCACACTGCATTATGTAATAACATGACAACATGTAATATGTTCACTTCATTATAAAGCCCTGTCACACTGCATTATGTAATAACATGACAACATGTAATATGTTCACTTCATTATAACACCCACATCTTGTAACAATCTGCCGCATTTTGCAAAACACAGCTTGAACGCAATATGTAATAACTTTCCCCTGCATTTTGTAAGAAATGATTACATTAGCATTACAGTTTGCGCTGGCTATTACAACATGTGAGCTGCACTTTTTTATGATCAAAATGTAATAATAGACTATGTGCATTATGGAAAAGTGCAACTCATATGACATCACGTGGTGTTATGACATCATGCGTTGTTAAAGGCACTTATGACATCATGTGTTGTTAAAGGCACTGTTGAAACTGTCAAAGGCATCGGAGATCTTGATCCAACATCATTCCTCGTTTGGATGTGGAGGCTTTTTTCTTTACATTACAGAAAAACATAAGTAGGTTTTGTTTTTGTTCTAATGCGTTTAAAAGTTCTATTTCTGCCTTGAGTTGAATTCTAAAACCCAGAACATAAAGCAGACTTCCGATAAGGTGAAGTGTGCGTTGTGTCTTTAACCATGAAGCGCTCTTCCCTGCCTGACTAGTGACAGACATGACTTCAAACAGGTGAAAGGTCACACGGATCCCACTGATCGGGTCCTACCTGTGGAATGGTCCAATCAGCAGCCAGCGGTGATGTCAATCCTCTTTAAACAGGTTCTGTGCAGACAGCCTCCTGTGGCTCTGAGCAGCTCGTCTGTTTGTATGTTTGAGTCAATCACAGCCGCTGAGAGGTGATTAAATGATGATATCACTTTATAAATATAGACACAGGCTGCAGAAAGACAGACAATACAGCAGGGGAGGGCAGACAGACAGACAGCAGGGGAGGGCAGGCAGACGGACAGACACAACTTAAAAACTTCAGCATGAGCAAGATTTGGATTTACAGACATGTTGAGAGCATTGACAGTATTAATGATTAGTTTAATGAAGTATTGACAGTATTATTGATTAACATAGAAGAAATCTTGCAAATCAAAGCTGGACCAGGGTTCCAGATTATTGCACCTTGCTCTGTAGCAGTGTATTCTGTACTTGTCGTTTTCTTCTATAGTTTAGTGTTTTATCTGTGAAGCACTTTGGTCGGCTTTTGTCGTTGTAAATGTGCTCTATAAATAAAGTTGACTTGACTTGAGTTGTAAAAGAGATTTTGTATCTCAACTGTTTTATCTGGTTAAATAAAGGTTAAATAAAACAAATCAAAAAAATAGTGGCAGCATTTCATACCGTCCAGGTGGGAACTGCTGCCTGCAGGGAAGAGCGAGGCCAGCACTGATGACCAAGAAGCAGGGGCTTCACCCATCACTCCCAGGTAGAACACATCAACCTCTATTTAATCAGGCAAGTTAATTAAGAACAAATTCTTATTTTCAATAACGGCCTGGTGGGAGGCAAAAAAAAACTCCTGAGGGGAAGGGGGTTGGGGAAAAACAAAAGCATAAAAGCGACACAAAGCTAGGACAAGAAGCAATTCAGCACAGACAACAGGCAGGCCATCACAGACAACAGACAGAACAGACAGAACAATAGCGTGCCTACACATACTATATGTATACATATATACTGTACCATGTGCTGGCAACGTATGCTAGCACACAGGACGGCAGCAATAACACGGCACTGGAGTGAGAGAAGAGGAGAGAGAACACCATTCATTCAAATTACATTTAATTTGTGCTATATGAAGTAAATGTTTCCCTATTTAAAATGGATACTGATATAATGCTGCACTGGAGTCAGAAGAGGAGAGAGAGGAAGCCGCATACACACAACTTTCAAGTTGCCTGTCCCTCTCATCTTGGGATTGCGGTGGAGGTCACAGAGCCGGATGAAGATGGTCTCAATCACACAGCAGCAACCTGGCCACTGGGGAAGCGAGGCAGTAGTTGTGAGTGCCTCTTCACACTCTCCACCCCTGGAGTGAACTCCTTTCTCTTTACCTGAACCTCCCCATGCCCAGCCTGGGAGGAGACAGAGAAGCTCGGCTGGACACAGTATCTTCCCCCAAGCCCTCGTCGTCTTCTTCCTCACTGTCATCCACATCCCTCTGAGTCAGGGTTCATGTTCAGGGGCTCCAGGCTGACTCAGCAGGTAGTCAACACCAAGCAGCTCTCCTATGAAAAAGGAACACAGACAGACAGACAGACAGACAGACAGACAGACAGACAGACAGACAGACAGACAGACAGAAAAACAGACAGACAGACAGACAGACAGACAGACAGACAGAAAAACAGACAGACAGACAGACAGACAGACAGACAGACAGACAGACAGACAGACAGACAGACAGAAAAACAGACAGACAGACAGACAGACAGACAGACAGACAGACAGACAGAAAAACAGACAGACAGACAGACAGACAGACAGACAGACAGACAGAAAAACAAACAGACAGACAGACAGACAGACAGACAGACAGACAGACAGACAGAAAAACAGACAGACAGACAGACAGACAGACAGACAGACAGACAGACAAACAGACAGACAGACAGACAGACAGACAGACATGCAGACAGACAGACAGACAGACAGACAGACATGCAGGCAGACAGACAGACAGACAGAGAGACAGACAGACAGACAGACAGACAGACAGACAGACAGACAGACAGACAGACAGACAGACAGACAGACAGACAGGCAGACAGACAGACAGACAGACAGACAGACAGACAGACAAACAGACAGAGGTGTTATTAGTTCTATTTAAAGCATTCTAGATCATGGCTGACCAATTTGGGGCCGGGGGGGAAACTTGGACCACGCTCAGTTTGTTTTGTCCCTCCATGGTTTTGAAAGGGGGAAAAAAACATGGCCAATATTAATTACTGACTTGCAGAGAGTGTGGTGGGCTCATTTTTAAAGCTATAGCTTGATGATACTTTCACCATATGAAACTAGAAGACCTATTTTAGATTTAGAATGTAGATTTTTATTTTATTTTATTAATTCATGGTTGCAGTGGTACCAAAAGCCCCACTGGAAAACTGCTGAATTTTAGAGTCATGTAAAACAATTGTAAACAAGACAATTACAGAAAAATAAAGGTAGTAAGCAAGGCAAGGAAAGTCAGCTGAACAGCAGAGTTCAGGTGACTCAATATAAGACTAAACTAAAGTGTCTTCCTGGTTTTATGTTGATGCAATAAAAGTGATGCCCATCTCCCTACTGGCAACCTTGTGATGCTCTTATCTTCCATCTGCTGCACAGTGTTGATGATGAAGCCATGCCAGACTGAGACATTCACAGCACACTGCCTTCAGACACTGTTATTTTACAAACTGAGCTAGCTGCACCCAAACTAATCTGATAGACAACTTGTCACTCTGCAAATTTCTGATGAACGTTACTTGTAGCCTATGTTTGCTAACGTTAGCTCTGCATTTGCCCCTTTCGGAACTGCTAACCGCGTTAGCGGTTAGCAGTTCCGAAAGGGGCAAGCTCTGCATTAGAGGGATGCATGGGATTAGGTCTCATACTTTAATGTTATAGCATTAGCTAGATAACGTTAGCAAACATAGGCTACAACTTAGTAACGTTAATCAGAGATTTACAGACCGACAAGTTTTATATCAGATTAGCGTTAGCTAGTGACATCACATAAGTAGCGTTATTGGTTTCATTTTACCCCGCTAGCCGGGCGCTTCTCACGCATACTGAGCATTAGCGCCCGCCGACCATCTACGCATTTCCAATCAAACAATTGTGCCACTCTCACGTCTAGATATAAAAATGAACTCTTACCTGAGCCAGAAACTTGAAGTGAAGACGCTAACCGATGGCCAACACCGTCTTCTTTTAAATACATATAGTTGCCGCTTCCAAATTGTTGCATAAAATCCACTTTTCTGTCTTTTAAAAACCGGAAATCATTCATCTGAAGGAACCCGGAAATACGACTCACTGTTTACTCACTAATGCCCCCTACACTTCCGGTTGCTAGCTAGCCTAATGTTAGCCGCTGGTTGGTTGGCTAGCTAGCGAACGTTAGCTGTTAGCTAGACAAACACAGACATGCAGGACCAGGGCCAGAGCCAGGAGGCGGAAGACCAGGGCCGGAGCCAGAGGGTGGAGGACCAGGACCGGACCGAAGACCAGGACCGGAGTACCTGCGGGTCACCAGGACCAGTGGCTCACACAGCATAGGAACAGGAAGTTCCCGCACCACAGGAACAGGAAGCTTGCGGGGTGCCGGAACCGGTGGCCCCTGCAGCACAGGAACAGGAAGTCCGCGGGGAACCGGAAACGGTGGCTCCCGTAACATAGGAACAGGAAGTCTGCCGGGTCCAGGCAGCGTGGAGTCCGCCTCTCTCCCCTTCATCCCCGCTAGGTACGCGCCGGGCCTCGGGCCAGGTCACGGTGGCTGACCTGTCAGGGTTACGATCTACCTCCCTGCCAGCCCAGGCTGGTGAGCTGCAGCCAGAGGTGACGCAAGGTGGCCACCGAAGATCCCATGACCCTCCCTGAGTCCTCCGACACACACTCCAGCATCTTGAAGATGTAGCCGGAGACCCGGCGTGGCTCGGTGAACATCTCAGGCTCGGGGGCTGCTTGGACCTGGTCAATCAGGAAGCCCTGATACTTCAGCAGGATGGCCATGGTGTTGGCCATGGAGGCCGCCTGGCCTCCTGGACTTCTCCAGGAGCGAAGCAGTCTGCCTGCAGGCTGGGGAGGGGAGCAAGGGCTTCCCTTCCTTCTTCTGGCCTGGAAGCAGATGGTCCGCCACAGCCTTCTCCAGTGGGGGAGGATGTTCATAGCCCGATTAGGCCCCTTCCACGATGCTAGACCAGCACTTAAAGCGTCAGATGGGGGCCTTAGAGGAGTAGGGCTTGGTCCAGGATCGCTGAACCTTCCGCTGCACGTCGGGGCAAAAGGGCAAGCTGCCCCGTAGCTGCGTCTCAACGGGAGGTGGAGAAGATGTCCTTCTCGACGGTAGGGGGCGTAGGCCAGTCCTTCGCATATCTCGAGAACCGTTTGTTGGATCGACTTCAAACTTGGGGAGTGTGCTTAGGACCTAACGGAGTGCAGTGTGTGTGCGGGGGTGGGGGGTGGAGTGCCCACGGGGTTGTGCTTTGGGGGGAACGGGCACTGCATAATACGTACAGACTGGTTGAAACATATACACAGGCATACACTCAGTCAGACTGCCCTTGAGAAACCCCAATCCTACCCTTCTATGTGTAACATCCCCTAATAAAAAAAACTAAACAATTATTCTAACACAAACGCACAATAAAAAACTTAACACATAAATACGTGGGTTACAACACGAACACATACAATAAACACATTATGAATACATAAAGAAAACACTCAAATAAAAGCAATAACAATATATGATTTACAATGGCATCTCAGCATGACAACACTCTCTAACACATTGCATTCAGGCGATGTCTCGTCACACACATGGTCTATGGGTCAGCTTGGGGGAAAACGTGGTTCTGGCGGAGATCTGCCCTACACTTTTCTAGTTTGATAAGAGTTCAAGTTCAGGTTTGTAGGAGGTGGGCACCATGTGGTAGGACAAAGCCTGGAAGTGCTATCAGGACTAGTTTTGTTGTCACATACTACTCCACCAAAGAAAGTGAGTGTTGAAATCTTGTCATGCGTTTAATATAGAGAACTCTGCAAAAGTCGTATGCATGTGTGGAAAAATTGCATAAAGCGAAGATGCTTTCAAAAATAATGAAAAGTTTCTAAATAGCCTACTCCGTATACCGAAAACAAACATTTAAGATAAAACATATCCAAAATATTGCAGGTGCCCCAGCCCCCAGACCTTTGCACAGTTCACCAGGCTGCAGTGTGTCTTTACATTGACCAGCAAGCAGCCAGACTGGAATGATACATACATGTGAGTGACTAGAGACATCTAGTGGTTTTAATATGGAACTGGCAAAAATCCATTCCATTGCAATAGGATGTGAACCCCTCATTATAAACAAACCCAACTCAAGTAAAGCAGGATCAGTGAGTCCTTTGAGTTTACAAGTCTAGTTAAGTCTAGTTTTACACTATAAAACTAGACTTAAATCCCTGATCGTGTCTTCCTGAGCTGGGCTAGCAGCTAAATTCTAACTTTGCTGCAGGCTGGGGTAGCTCGTCTATGACGAGACATCGCCTCAACCTGTTGACTATTGTGTTAGTTCTTGTTGTAGCAAGACACGACTTGAATCATACTGTAATCAACATATAGAGAGGCAAAGTGACCGCCTACTTCCTGCTTCAGCACTGTACAGGAGATTTTCATCCGCCATTTATTTTCCCATAGACATTTCGTAAAATGCTTAGGCTACAAAAAATAGTTTTACTTGGTCAAACCAAACGGTTCAGCTATATTTAGAATCGGGAGAGACCATAGAACATTTCACTCCGACCAAAACTTAAAAAAAAAAACACAGAAAAAATATTTTCTTGAAATCCACGATCTTTTAATGTTTTGGTCTGAGTGAAATATTATGTGGTCTCTAAATATATCTCAACTGTTTGGTTTGAACAAGTAACATTATTTTTATAAGCATTTTACGAAATGTCTATGGGAAAATAAATGGTGGATAAAAATCTCTGGTACAGTGCTGAAGCAGGAAGTAGGCGGTCACTTTGCCTCTATAACTTTATTCATGAACAGCTGTTTACATCATGGATGTATTGTAATAACGGTTTACATCTGCATATCCAGCCGATGATCCAGCCATGTTGACTCCCGACGCATGCACTCTCGCTCACGTCCCATCATGCAATGCATAGTCACATGACGTATTTGCATCAATATGCCACAAGAGCTTGGTGACACGAGGTTAATTGACTATGCTTGCTAGAGAGCAACGTCTAAACCACACATGGGCAAAATACGGCCCGCGCACCAAATATTGGTGGTTAAGACTGAATAATGACATCACAACTGTTAATTTAAAATGAGTTATTTCTCTAAACCTGGCGTCAAATGCCCCAATTTTTTTACGCCGGCACCGTTCGGCCCTCAGCAAAATCTGGTAACGAGGCATTTTTTGTGTGGCCCTCTCTATCATCAAAGTTGCGCATCCATGGGTTGGCATAACAATATTTGTTCGGCCCCCGGCAACAATCTGGGTTTCTCATGTGGCCCCCCATGAAAAATAGTTGACCACCCCTGCTCTATAATGCTGCCTTCCAGACAACTGGGACCTTCAGATTTTCTGGCCTCCTATTAGGAAAAGTGCGCTGGAACGGCACTCAAAGTGGGAGCTCCCACTTGAAAACTGGGAGAAAAAAATCTACCCCCACTAGGCTGGGAACCAGTTGTCTGACGTCACACAACAATGGCCGCAACATGGAGTATGTAGTCCAAAGTATTAAGTGCCTTAATAAAATGTATAATAGAGTCTGTTACATTATGTGTCATTGCTGCTCCTCATTTTCATTTAAATATGTAAGGATGGTGCTCTACTCGTTGTTAAGCTGTCTTGCTATTTGCTAAACAAAAAAAAGTTTGTCGCGGTCCGCCATGTTTCTTGGTTGCGTTTTGCCTTTGTGCTCTGGAATGCTTTGAAGGTGGGGGGTGGGACTTTTCCACTGGGAAACACCCACGTCCCAGGTGTCTGGAAGGCAGCATTACCATGACATTCTTTCTTTCCCCTCCGGTCCACCAGATGGCGGACCATCTGAGTGCTGCGTCAAGAAAGATCTCCGCTAGAACCAATAGCAAACCGGATACAAGGCCATTCTTCAAAATAAAAGCGTAGTTTTTCTATACGAGGGATCAGCCGAGCAGCATTTTGGTAAACAAACCTCGTCACTGGGTGGCAACGGCAATGGAACCCTATGAAGCCCAAGTGGCGCGATCGGGCATGACGCATTCCCTTCAAGAACACAGAAATCAGATTACATGACTTCTTTCTACACGATGGTCCCTCAGTTTTATAATCATTTAGGCTACTCCAGATTCCACATTCTTCACCGCCACAGGTTCGACAACACGGCTTTTATTTCGCAAGTTTGTAACCGGAACTGTTGTTTTTTCCCCGTAACTTGACACGGCGAAGCTATTATACAAGGATCACAACAACACAACCTCCTGAGGTGACCATGCTGCGGCTGTCCAGTAAAACATGCGTCTGTCTACAGATCCGTCACGTTACAAACACACAGCTCACCAGCGGGATGAGCGCACAGAGGAGCAGATCTCTCTGTAACCAGGTAACACGATCCACAACGACTCAGAAGTTATCCCACTGGCTAATGTTAGCTAACTAGCTAACGCTAGCTAACTGTATGTCGCTGCTGTCAGTGTATACATGTATAACTGAATATATTAGGCTACCTGTGACGTGACACTGTATTAACTCCTGTGTACACGTTGATCGGTTTCAGCTGTCTCGCTGTGTGAGGGTTCCTCTGTCAGCTACACACACAGCGCATCCCAGCTCTCGACCTCTGTGTCAAGTAAGTTGCACATGTATCAGAGGAAGCATGCGCTAATGTCTATATATAACTTCCCCCAGATCGGCAGAGGAGGTGGAGCCACGACTGGGACACCCTAGCAGGGAATTTGCCAAGTATAATTGGGGAGAAAATGGGTGAAAATATCAGAAAAAAACGTTATCCCAAAAAGTCAAATGGATTACACTGTTTTATCAAATCAGTATTCATATAAGCTCTATTGTATATATACATGCGTATCTTGTGTCTCTCTGTCAGGGCTTTGAGAGCAGAGTTACTGCTGATGGATGGAAGAGGAGGATCCACCTGACATCATCCACACTGCTAGAACAGATTCATGTACAGACAAGGTGCCTACATCTCCTACACTCTACACAACATAGAACTGACTCATGTACAGACAAGGTGCCTACATCTCCTACACTCTACACAACATAGAACTGACTCCTGTACAGACAAGGTGCCTACATCTCCTACACTCTACACAACATAGAACTGACTCCTGTACAGACAAGGTGCCTACATCTCCTACACTCTACACAACATAGAACTGACTCATGTACAGACAAGGTGCCTACATCTCCTACACTCTACACAACATAGAACTGACTCATGTACAGACAAGGTGCCTACATCTCCTACACTCTACACAACATAGAACTGACTCCTGTACAGACAAGGTGCCTACATCCCCTACACTCTACACAACATAGAACTGACTCATGTACAGACAAGGTGCCTACATCTCCTACACTCTACACAACATAGAACTGACTCATGTACAGACAAGGTGCCTACATCTCCTACACTCTACACAACATAGAACTGACTCATGTACAGACAAGGTGCCTACATCTCCTACACTCTACACAACATAGAACTGACTCATGTACAGACAAGGTGCCTACATCCCCTACACTCTACACAACATACTGTAGAACAGACTCATGTACAGACAAGGTGCCTACATCCCCTACCTACACTCTACACAACATAGAACTGACTCATGTACAGACAAGGTGCCTACATCCCCTACACTCTACACAACATACTGTAGAACAGACTCATGTACAGACAAGGTGCCTACATCCCCTACCTACACTCTACACAACATAGAACTGACTCCTGTACAGACAAGGTGCCTACATCCCCTACACTCTACACAACATACTGTAGAACAGACTCATGTACAGACAAGGTGCCTACATCCCCTACCTACACTCTACACAACATAGAACTGACTCATGTACAGACAAGGTGCCTACATCCCCTACACTCTACACAACATACTGTAGAACAGACTCATGTACAGACAAGGTGCCTACATCCCCTACCTACACTCTACACAACATAGAACTGACTCATGTACAGACAAGGTGCCTACATCCCCTACACTCTACAAAACATACTGTAGAACAGACTCCTGTACAGACAAGGTGCCTACATCCCCTACACTCTACACAACATACTGTAGAACAGACTCCTGTACAGACAAGGTGCCTACATCCCCTACCTACACTCTACACAACATAGAAACTGAAAACTGACTGGATGGGGACTTTAACCCATTGATACCTGATGCAGCATTTGCGTGTATATCCCTCATTTGTGTGCGTATCCCTTTAAAGGAGAATTTCGGTTTTTTACACCACGGTCCTCATTTCCAGCTTAAAATATTATGTTTTACTCACCGAAATAGTTTGGCTTCATTCGGATGCCCACGGAAGATTTTAGCTCGAGTAGTCTCCTCAAACAGGCTATAACGAGAGCCTGCGGCGAGTGCGGGGCATGCTGCACACGCTCTCTAAATGACACTTTTTCTGTCAGATCACGGTTCATTATGGTTGTAAATATAATTATTTAGCTAATAGCTAGAAGCTAAGGTAACATCAACACAGCAGTCGGCGTTGATCTGCCCCGGATGGGGTTACAGTGCGTATCTTCCCCCTTCTGTGGTTCCTCTGAAGAAGTGTGGTTTCACAGGGGGAAGATGGGCACTGTAACCCCATCCGGGGCAGATCAACGTTGACTGTTGTGTTGATGTTAGCTTAGCTTCTAGCTATTAGCTAAATAATTATATTTACAACCATAATGAAGCGTGATCTGACAGAAAAAGTGTCATTTAGAGAGTGTGTGCAGCATGCCCCGCACTTGCCGCAGGCTCTCGTTATAGCCTGTTTGAGGAGACTACTCGGAGCTAAAATCTTCCGTGGGCATCCGAATGAAGCCAAACTATTTCGGTGAGTAAAACATAATATTTTAAGCTGGAAATGAGGACCGTGGTGTAAAAAACCGAAATTCTCCTTTAAGACGCGGTTCGCGGTCTTAAAGGGATACACACTAGAGATGCGCGGATGAGCTTTTATGCCATCCTAATCCGCGCGTATGCATGAACCGTCTGCCCGCCATAAATCCGCGCAAATAATTTCATACTATTTATAGATCCGTGCCCGCCATGCACCCGACGCTATAAACGCTATAAAAGGAGCGAACTTACGGTTTCTGCTGCCGTTGGTGCGATCGCTGCAGTCCAAGACTCCAAATAAACTTCCATGCTGTATTATGTCCAGTCCACCACTTGCCCTCATGTAGCTTACTCGGCTAACGCTATAGCTTTAAGTTTAGTTTACTTGATTGCCTCATTGTATGGGAAAACACGAACGCGTCTTCTCTTCAAACACGTCTTCAGCGGAGACTCCTTTTTGAGGGTGACATCATTGACCATATATGGACGAAAAGTGTAGCCTTGCGACCTAGCACATGGCTATTGTTGTGTTTACGGCCATGGGTCCTTTGGGGGATCTACAATAGGCGACTAAGAATGTGCCTGACGAAAAATGTAGCTTAAAATACGTTCATAGACTAGAGAACGTAATTCATATTATTTTTCCTCATTAATGATACATCGTTTCAACCGCCCGCAACCCATCTGCTATTAATCAGAATGTTTATTTTCATGATCTGGCCCGCCCGCGGGGCGGGATATCCGCAGTCAGCGCGGTTATAACTGCGGCCCGCGCATCACTAATAATAATAATAATAATAATAATCATTGGATTTATATAGCGCCTTTCCAAGGCTCAAAGCGCTGACACAGGATGATTATTCGTTCACACCATTCGTACCGGTGGTTCAGAAGCGTGGCAGCCACACATTGGCGCTCAACGGCCCCTCCGAACCACCATCATTCATGTCTACATTCATACCAATCATACCAATCATACCATTCATGTCTACATTCATACCAATCATACCAATCATACGAGGCAAGGAGGGTTAAGTGTCTTGCCCAGGGACACAACGATTAACAGCTGGGAGGGAGCGGGGATCGAACCGCCAACCCTTGCGTCATTGGCCGATAAACCATTCAGCAACTTTTCCAAGTTTTGCTATTGGAGAAACTGCGCCCTCTGGGTGCAATAGTATCGATATCGATATCACCGTTCAAAGTCAACAAAACACAGCACCAGAAAGCTCTATGTACATGTTGTGACATCGGGTACTCGCCACGTGATGAAATAATAATCCATAGAAACGTGAAACGTCATTTTCGTAGCAAATCCACACCGAGTTACTTCCTTGTTTTCATGAACACAACGCTCCCGCTGTACAGCGCATGCTGCCACCGGGACGCAGGCACCAAACTGCTTAGTCCCATCAGAGGCCTTTTGAAGGGCGGTGTGTGACCAATAGAGGTGACATTCTCCCTGTTACAAGTATCTTCAATGACTAAAAAGCTGTTATATTAAGGTGAAAAAGTTACTGATTGGGGCTTTAATGTTTGGCTGCTTGTTTGACTTTTATTGTAGAATTCAGGGAGGCAGGAACTTAATTACTATTATTATTATTATTGGATTAGGGTTAGGTTTTTTAAGCTATGCTATTTTTGTCATGTTTCTAGATAAACAACCAGCCCACCCAGTGTTGCCAACTTGGCAACTTTGTCGCTACATTTAGCTCTTTTTCAGACCCCCTGATGACTTTATTTCTCAAAAGCCACTAGCGACAAATCTGGCCACTTTTTCTGACCATGTGAAGTAACGTTAATGTGTTGAATCCAGTGCATGTGGCTCATGCTGGGGTTTCTCTCTCTCTCTCCCTCCCTGTCAGTGCTTCACACAGATACACACACAGATACACACAGACACACACAGACACAGATACACACACAGACACACACACAGATACATACACACACAGACACACACAGATACACACACAGATAGATACACACAGATACACACACAGCACATAGGGTCTGCTTGTCATTTATAACGGCGTATGCCGAATCTGACCCGGGCGGGCAGAGTCAGCACTTAATATCTCACAACGGCATGCATCATTTGATATGCAAATTAGCGACTTTCTGAGCAGCCAATCGCTACGGTCCTTGGAAAAGAGTTGGCAACACTGAGCCAATCACCATCACTCCAGTTGTTTAGGAGAGAGCAGCTGAGATGGCAGCAGAGCAGGAGATCCTGAGCTCATGTTTGTGGTGAACTGTTCCTTTAATCAACAGCTCACTGTTGGAGTCGCAGTATGACAAGCTGGCTGAGGAGACGCTGGACGGCCTGTCCGATTACTTTGAAGACCTGATGGACCAGCCCATCACCGGAGCGGACTTTGATGTCCTCTTCGCTGTAAGTCTGTCAGTCCACTTCCTGTTCACTGTTGTTCCCACTAGGCTTTAGCAACGTCATGCACTCATTTCTTTTTTAAGTCCTGTGTAAATACCCCCAGCTTTTAGACAGTGGGGGCAAAAGTTGCCCCCAAAATATATATATTTGTGTTTCCTACAATGGTTTCAGGCTTCAGCACAGATTAGGGTTTGGGTTGATGAACTCTTTAAAGAAATGGAACACACCGTATCATGACTTGATGTCATATTGAGCTGCTGTTGAGATGGAGGTATCAGCAGCAGGGAGACTGATGCCTGGTGCGTACGGACTGGGTGTTCTCGCTGGCAGAGAGACTGATGCCTGGAGCGTACGGACTGGGTGTTCTCACTGGCAGGGAGACTGATGCCTGGTGCGTACGGACTGGGTGTTCTCGCTGGCAGGGAGACTGATGCCTGGTGCGTACGGACTGGGTGGGGGCAGGGAGACTGATGCCTGGTGCGTACGGACTGGGTGTTCCTGCTGGCAGGGAGACTGATGCCTGGTGCGTACGGACTGGGTGTTCTCGCTGGCAGAGAGACTGATGCCTGGTGCGTACGGACTGGGTGTTCTCGCTGGCAGGGAGACTGATGCCTGGGTGGCTGCTTGTCACCTTGTGTTTATTGATGGCTCTATCCTGTCACACTCCATCTCAAGGCCTGAGAACAGCTGCTGCCCCTCTGTCCAGTCTGATAGATCATATCTCACTGACAGATGATGCCATAGGGATTTGAATTTAATATTTACATTTTGGACATTTGGCTGATATATGGAATATCCCTGACCTCTGACCTCTGACCTCTGACCTCTGACCTCTCATCCCTGCTGTTTCCACATATCTGAAATATTGCTCGATGTAACATCGGCCCAAACCAAGCCTAATGTAACAGTGTCATGATGTCATCTTCATGTGATGTCCAGTTGGACCTGTTCCTACCTTCATGTACTATATATATATATATATATATATATATATATATATATATATATATATATATATAATGGCTTGTAGTTAATTGGCTAATCACATAGACACAGTTGAGGTCATCTAATGCTCTGTCCTGCAGATACTAACGGCTATTTTCATTGTCGATTCATCTTTCTATTATTTTCACCGTTAAATCGATTAGTTGTTTGGTCTATGTCTGAAGTGTTGGTGAAATGGTGAAAAATGTGTTTCCCAAAGTCCAAGATGACGTCCTCAAATGTCTTGTTTTGTCCACACAACCCAAAGAGATTCAGTTTACTGTCAGAGTAAAGAAACCAGAAAATACTTGCATTTAAGAACTGCTGGAATCAGAGATGTTTGACTTTGCAGCTGTACCAGATTATATATTACACTCTTTATCATATCTGTGACGCCTCCTTCAAATCTACTTTGGTGACACGTGTGTGTGTGTGTGTGTGTGTGTGTGTGTGTGTGTGTGTGTGTGTGTGTGTGTGTGTGTGTGTGTGTGTGTGTGTGTGTGTGTGTAGTTTTTCCTGCTTCCCACTATTATCATCACACCGCCTGCATTGGCCTGTTTGTCTTTGCTGGCACCATGTGATTTCCTGTGGGACCTACACTGCACAAAGACCTATGGAACTATCTCACCATATCCCCTTATCTGTCTGTCTCTCTCTCTCTCTTGTCTCTGTCTCTATCTCTCTCTGTCTCTCTATCTCTCTCTCTCTGTCTCTCTATCTCTCTACCTCTGTCTCTCTCTCTTGTCTCTGTCTCTCTCTCTCGTGACATCTCCCTCTCCCCGCCCTGTCAGTTGCTGATCACCACCAACACACACTGTCAACACCACACACCAACACACTGTCAACAACACACACCAACACACTGTCAACAACACACACCAACACACACTGTCAACAACACACACCAACACACACTGTCAACAACACACACCAACACACTGTCAACAACACACACCAACACACACTGTCAACAACACACACCAACACACACTGTCAACAACACACACCAACACACTGTCAACACCACACACCAACACACTGTCAACAACACACACCAACACACTGTCAACAACACACACCAACACACACTGTCAACAACACACACCAACACACTGTCAACAACACACACCAACACACACTGTCAACAACAATCACGTTGTTGTTTGGTCTATGAAATGAAATATTCCAGTTACTTTCATAGAGGAGTAAAGAAGCAAGAAAATATTCACATTTAACAAGCTGGAATCAGATCATTTAAACTTTTCCCCCCTCAAACCGAATAATCGATCATCGAAATAGTTGGCGATTAATTTAATAATTGACAACTAATCGATTAATCATTGCAGCTCTAATTTCCACAATACAGAATTGAATATTTGCTGCTTTTGTTACATTTGTATAATAATGTCCTTTGTAATATTATCAAAGATGCTCCCTCGTGGCTGTAGCCAAGCACAGCTTCATCTCTAACGGAAAGCATCATTAATTAGCAGCATTAATGAGTCCAGTGTAGCTGTGCAGAAGCAGAGGTGACCTGTAGCCAGGAGGACGAGGAGGAAGAGTGGAGGGATGATGATGATGATTTTTAATTTAACCTTTATTTAACCAGGAATAAAACCCGCCCTGCAGCTCGCCGAGCTGGCCCTGCAGCTCACATACGCAGCTCGGCTGCTGCGTGGCCTCGCCCTCAGCTCGGCTGCTGCGTGGCCTCGCCTGCACTATTGCCACGTGCGGATGTGTGTGTGTGTGTTGCTCACAAACTGTTATTGCCCTTCTTTACATGCGCGCAGGTGTGTGTGGCCCCTTATGACATCACTGATGACATCATCAGCGGATGGGATAGTATGATCCTCCAATGTGCTACGTCCTGCCGGCGTAACTCCTCACTGTCAGGTGAAAAGAAGCGGTTGGCGACTGCACATGTATTGGAGGAAGCAAGTGCTAGTCTACAACTCTCCCCAGATCTCCAGAGCTGGTGGAACAACGACCGGGACAGCGGGGGAAATAAATAAATAAATAAATAAATAAATAAATAAATAAATAAATAAATAAATAAATAAATAAATACAGATAAAAAGAAAGAAATAGGTTGTTGAAAGATTGTTGCTTGTAGGTATCATTAAAAAACAAGGTTTTTACAGATGACAGATTGAAAGGCTCTTTGCTGTACTTGCTGTGTTCTTGCCATATTCCACATGATCATCTGACGGTCTTGTCTCCTCTGTGTTGGACCTACAGAGCGGCGTGCTGACAGTGAAGGTGAGTGGTGAGCATGGGACCTACGTCATCAACAAACAGACACCAAACAGACAGATCTGGCTTTCTTCTCCCACCAGGTACGGCCACAAAAACCCATCGCTATCGGTGATCTTGAGTAACACAATTTGATGATATGAAAATAGAAATTATTGCCCAACTCCACCCTTAACGTCGTTCCTTCTCCTCTACTTTCAGTGGCCCGAAGCGCTACGACTGGACGGGTGAGCGCTGGGTCTACTCTCATGATGGCCTCAGCATCCACCAACTGCTCTCCACAGAGTTCTCCATCATCTTCAACTCCAACGTGGACCTGACTCACCTGCCCCACTCCTGATACCCCACTGACCTGCCCCACTCCTGATACCCCACTGACCTGCCCCACTCCTGATACCCCACTGACCTGCCCCACTCCTGATACCCCACTCACCTGCCCCACTCCTGATACCCCACTGACCTGCCCCACTCCTGATACCCCACTGACCTGCCCCACTCCTGATACCCCACTGACCTGCCCCACTCCTGATACCCCACTGACCTGCCCCACTCCTGATACCCCACTGACCTGCCCCACTCCTGATACCCCACTGACCTGCCCCACTCCTGATACCCCACTGACCTGCCCCACTCCTGATACCCCACTGACCTGCCCCACTCCTGATACCCCACTGACCTGCCCCACTCCTGATACCCCACTGACCTGCCCCACTCCTGATACCCCACTGACCTGCCCCACTCCTGATACCCCACTCACCTGCCCCACTCCTGATACCCCACTGACCTGCCCCACTCCTGATACCCCACTCACCTGCCCCACTCCTGATACCCCACTCACCTGCCCCACTCCTGATACCCCACTGACCTGCCCCACTCCTGATACCCCAACATGGACCTGACTCACCTGCCCACTCCTGATACCCCATGCTGGCTACTCACGTCTGCCTGCAGTACTAGACTACTAAAGCAGTGGAACATCTGATATGTTAGGAACCAAAGAGTACATTTATTTTAATGTTTTTGTCCAGCAGCAGTCTGTATGAGGGCAGTTTGTATTTAATGACAATGATGGAGCTTTTTATTAGGTTAGAGATATTAGGTTGTTTGGGCCAATATGTCCCAATATTTTGTGAATATTGAAATGGAAAGAAAAAATCTTTTTAATTCAAGTTGGGTTCCTTTTTTTCTCCTGGAAATAGCAGGAATGGGCAAATTATACCAAATGGCAGTTGTTTCATCCAGTGGTTGAATTGGTAAAATCAGATTTCTAGAAGGTTAATAAGACTTTGTATTATTTGCTGTCACAGTGTGGTATAAATTAAGGGATATTGTCTGGGCCTAGTGATAATGAAATATGAAAAGCCTTGAGATTCAATTTGTGGAATTCAGCCAGAAATCTGATCTTACCAAAATACATATACAGTATACAGTATATCTCACTCTGCAAACCCTCCAATCAGGGGCGGACTGGGACCATAATTCAGGCCGGGCATCAGATACCATGCAGGCCAGGCCAACACGTGGACACGCATGCCGGCGAAAACTTTGGGCCGTTTGAAGCAAGATTTGGTGAATATAATGCTAACGTGATTTTACATGTTATGTTACCGGTTTGTTCACTAATAGAATTCAACATTGCCTAGATAACGGCAAGTATAATATGAAGACGTAAAAACAAAAACATGCCTCTGAACAAAAGCTTCACAGCAAACTTAATTTAAGGAAGAGTGCAGTGTCCTGTCTTGGCTTGTCTGAGGTTAAATGCAAATACAAAAAAATCTAACTGCTTCATCTCCACTTTAAACTGTATTGTGTAGTCCTACTGATAATCCCATAAAGCACATTAATGTGAAAGCAATAAGCACATGTTTCACTTTATGCTCTGAAATTGTAGCCTACCTGAAGGTTCCTGATTCTGATCAGTTCAACACCACCTCCAGCTCTGCAGGAGCACCTGCTGAAGTGCTAGTGCTGCTTCTGCCTCCTCCACTTCTGTGAAGAAAACCACAAAAGCAATCCAACCCATACTTTCAGTTTAGCCACTACTGTTTACATTTGACCAATGCAATTTTTATATATAGCCTAATATAAATAAATAAATACAAATTAGTGTTAATTTAATTTCTCTCGAATATTCTAGAGGCAATAGACAACTGTCTACCACTGATATTGTAGTTTAGGCCAAGACACAATATAGGCTCCTTGCTTTCCACCCCTCTGCACCTCTTTTCTTCTCCATTTTGGCACCATTGAACAGCAAGCCCCGCCTACCCGCGCTGCCGTCTCAGCAGCTTCTGACTGAAAAGTTAACTCATTCCTCCCTGCCTGGCTGCCTGCCTCCTGCCTGCCTGCAGTCTGCACAACTAACACTTCTACATACTGGCCTGCTGTTCAGTATGGCCTGCAGGCCTGCCTCCAATCACTCACTCACCACAATCAATGAATGAACACTTGACACTGTTTCCAGAGCAGTCAGCACTTTAACATGCTATTGACATGCTTAACAACATGCAACATGCTCGTATAACACGCCACCTCCCAACAAACGCATACATTTAAATGGGACTAAAACACGACTTCAATTGTTTTATTACCCCTTGTGCTAATTGAGAATCTGGAATATTTAAATTTTTAGGCCGGTGCTGGTGCAATGGAGCATTCACTAGTGGAGTATATTTGCACTTCTGATTTCAAAATACCATCTACCATTCCATTTTTACATGGTGGGGTTGAAGACACAAAGCAAAACTGATATTGTGAGATACCAGATAAATATATAGATATATTCCTTTGCTGTATTATTGTAACTCAAATACTGTAATTTAACAATAAAACAATTCCAATGCTTTCCTGTCATATCAGCAGTTTGTATTTAAAGGAACAGTAACATCACACAGCATCATCTCAACAACAGACACTGGTGTCTAAAAAGCGTTTTGACAGGAAAATTGCAGAGGAGAGACAGGCCAAATCAGCTGGGGCAGGATGGGTCACTGTGGCCGCAGGGCATTCCATTCTTCTAAAGGTCATAAGGTCAAACTGACGGGGCACAGCAGCCCTGGTGACAGCATGGAGGTCCCTGCCCTGGTGACAGCATGGAGGTCCCTGCCCTGGTGACAGCATGGACTCTTTCTTTTTCTTTAGTCAGAAATCTGCTTTGTTGGCGTTTGTTGATGTGCTAGAAGTGTGCTTCCACACAGTTCATACAGTGGCAGTGAATGGAGAGAGAAAAACAACAATTATCCAAGGT
>NC_139631.1:53436082-53441082 GCF_964638095.1 Poromitra crassiceps | reverse complement strand
CACGGGACTCAAACCAGCTCTCTCGCAACGGTCCTGACAAAACATAAAACATGTAAAGCCCCCCACACATGATCCGCGGTCAAACAGCTCTGCATCCGCTGTTCCGTTGTTTTCCTATAGGGGGAGCCGTGCCTCCCAACTATGTGGCAGCGCTACCGTTCGTGTCGCGCATGGCACGAATTTGCCACCTTGGGCTGAGGTCAAAGTTCAAATTGTCTAAACTTTGACCTACTTACGCTGACCTTTCTCCGCTCGACCTCACGGTGAGAGAAGAGAACATCGCTTATCATGTGGAGGCAGCTTCAGGAATGAGACACGTGTACGTGTGTGTGTACGTGTGTGTACGTGTGTGTGTGTGTGTGTGTGTGTGTGTGTGTGTGTATGTGTGTGTGTGTGTGTGTGTGTGTGTGTGTGTGTGAGAGAGAGAGAGAGAGGAGGCAGAGGAGTGAAAGCTTTGGCAGATTCTCATCTTAAACTGCACCTGTTGTCTTTGTCATTGTTACCACGCACGCACGCACACACACACACACACACACACACACACACACACACACACACAGGCACGTGCACACACACACACACACACACACACACACACTCACACACAAACACAGGCGCATGCACGCGCACGCGCGCACACATACACACACACATACACTCACACAGGCACATGCACACACACACACACACACACACACACACACACACACACACACACACACACACACACAGGCAAAGGCATGCACAGACACACTGAGAGGTCTTGCATGCAGCAGCAGTGGCTCCCCTACTCTCTCCCTCTCCTCTCTCCTCTCTCTCCCTCTCCTCTCTCTCCCTCTGCTCTCTCTCTCTCTCCCTCTGCTCTCTCTCTCTCCTCTCTCTCCCTCTGCTCTCTCTCCCTCTCCTCTCTCTCCCTCTGCTCTCTCTCCTCTCTCCCTCTGCTCTCTCTCTCTCTCTCTCTCTCTCTCTCTCCTCTCTCTCCCTCTGCTCTCTCTCCCTCTGCTCTCTCTCCTCTCTCTCCCTCTGCTCTCTCTCTCCTCTCTCTCCCTCTGCTCTCTCTCCTCTCTCTCCCTCTGCTCTCTCTCTCTCCTCTCTCTCCCTCTGCTCTCTCTCTGCTCTCTCTCCCTCTGCTCTCTCTCCCTCTCTCTCTCCCTCTGCTCTCTCTCCCTCTCTCTCTCCCTCTGCTCTCTCTCCCTCTCTCTCTCCCTCTGCTCTCTCTCCCTCTCTCTCTCTCCCTCTGCTCTCTCTCCCTCTCTGCTCTCTCTCCCTCTCCTCTCTCTTCCTCTCACCTCTCCTCTCCTTCCCTCCCATCTCCCCCCTCTCTCTCTCCCTCTCCTCTCTCTATCTCCTCTCTCTCCCTCCCTCTCCTCTCTCTATCTCCTCTCTCTCCATCCCTCTCCTCTCCTCTCTCCATCTCCCCTCTCTCCCTCCCTCTCCTCTCTCCCCCTCCCTCCTTTCTCTCTCTCTCCTCTCTCTCTCCTCATGCCGCTCCCTCACTCGCTCTCCCTCGCCTCTTCAGTCTCGCTCGGTCTTCGTTCCGTCAACTGCTCCCCCGTCTCTCTCTCTCTCCCTCTTCTCTCTCCCTCTCTCTCTCTCTTTCTATCTCTCTCTCTCTCTCTCTCTCTCTCTCTCTCTCTGTGTCTGTCTGCTGTCGTTGTGGTCCACCATGCGTCTGGGCATCTCTTCCTTCATTTCGGATATCCTGAGCACCTCCAGTAACATCTGCTTCTGCTGGACCGAGGACAAGGTACCACCCCGCCGCTGTGCCCTCGAGCAAGGCAGCAGCCGCCGCGCTGGACCTCTGGGAGGAGATTCACACTCTTATTTACCTGATTACATGAGGATTACAAAGTCCCAGAGGGAGCCCGCTCGGGGAGATGCTGTGTGTGTGTGTGTGTGTGTGTGTGTGTGTGTGTGTGTGTGTGTGTGTGTGTGCGCCTGCCTCTCTGCCTGTGTACATTTTTCATGGTGCTTGAAGTTTGGCACGTGAAGTTCCCAGGCTGTTTTCTGCTGAGACATGCTCCTGCTGCTTGCTTGAGTTTACCTGCATCTACACTGAAGAACAACAACAACAGGGAAAAATTCATGTTGAAATGCTGTTTCTTCTCTTTACGCGATGCAATCGAATACAATTCATTCAATCTGTAGGCTTTTGACTGTAAACACATTTTGAAATCATCTATTCTTTCAAAATTACGGTAAAATACTATAATAATTTAAATCTCTATTGAAAAATATTGTAATTTATCTATCTTCATTTTATTATTTTTATTATCATTATGATTATCGGTGACATGCCTAGTCACATCATTTATCTCTCTCTCTCTCTCTCTCTCTCTCCATATATATATATATACAGTATATATGTGTGTGTGTGTGTGTGTGTGTGTGTGTGTGTGTGTGTGTGTGTGTGTGTGTGTGTATATGTGTGTGTGTGTGTGTGTGTGTGTGTGTGTATATGTGTGTGTGTGTGTGTGTGTGTGTGTGTGTGTGTGTGTCTGTGTGTGTGTGTGTGTGTGTGTTACTGAACACAAACACATTTCTTGCTTGTTTTGTTGATGTGTGCTCATTGGTGGAAGCCCGAGAGCAATCTGCATGCATGAATACTTGAGTGAAGAAACACTAAAAGAAGCATTTTCATTTCACAAAATACAACTATTCACTGATCCTAAAACGGCAGCATTTTATGTGGAATGGATCGTTCAAAAGCTAAACTTGTGTATTAATGGGGGGGGGGGGGATTATTATTATTATTATTAATATTATAAAAAATATATATTTTGTGGGACTTCCATTCTGATGAGATGCGGTCCCTTTGCCTGGGGGCGTGTCACATATGGAACCAGTGTGTATGTATATATATATATATATATATATATATGTATGAAAGGTCACGTGTGTGCTTGTGGGTGGGGCTGGGGTGGACGTGCTACTGTAGTATTTGGTTCAGAGAGACATGGTACTTCTGTATTTCAGCATGTGGCTTGGGTATTTCAGAAGGTTTTTTGGGTGAGTTTTTTGCGAGCCAGAAGGCCCTGCATCCCCATAATGTGTCTGAGATATCGTTGTATTTTCACCTCTTTGCTACGCTAGTGTGGCAGGATGTCTCAGCAGGATGTCTTGCACGATCAGAGAAAAAGATGTCTTCTAACCCTGAACAGGAAGATGTGATGGAGCATCTTCCTCAGCCAGGAGCAACAGGCCGTAGTTTGACATTGAAACAGGGAAGTATGGAGGTTGGAGTAATTGATGGGTGTAGATGATCAACTAACTGCCCAGGTGTTTTCTACTGTTAGTGTTTGCTAATACAACGTGACTGTTTATTTTCCTGCATATAGTACTTCAATTATTTCATGTTTGACTGATGTCAAAGCTTGAAAAATGTCTTTACTTTAAAGGTAATCAACACCTAGAGAACAGAAATGAAGCTATTGCAAACTGATTAAACAGACAGAAATTCTAAGTCATTGCTGCCTCTAGTGCAGTGCCCGTTCGCCCTGTTGCGTCACAGAGCAATTTTGGCTAGTTGATTCAAAGTTGATTAATATTGACAGAGCACACAGCCGCCAAGTGGGATAGATCAGACAAACGGTTCTCAAGATATGCAAAGTAGGCTACACACACACACACACACACACACACACACACACACACACACACACACACACACACATACCCACACAATCACAGACATATTCCTTCTGTAGCGGTGTGTGTGTGGGGGGGGGGGGTACATGTGTGCATCTCACCCCGCACACCAACACCCCCCGCTGTGCTGTCAGACACAATGAGCCACATCAAATCATACTGTAGCTTTCAGAATATCACATCCAACCACACAGAGATCTGTCTGTCTGTCTATCTATCTATCTATCTATCTATCTATCTATCTATCTATCTATCTATCTATCTATCTATCTATCTATCTATCTGTCTGTCTGTCTGTCTGTCTGTCTGTCTGTCTGTCTGTCTGTCTATCTATCTATCTATATCTCTATATCTCTATCTATCTATCTAGACACATGTGACACAAGCTACAGTATGATTGTACTGTGTACAGTGTACACAGTACAGGAACACAGACATCAAATCAGGGCAGTGGTGGCCCAATGGTTAGAGAAGCGAGCTTGTGACCGGAAGGTCGTCGGTTCAATCCCTGGAACCGGCAGGATAAATCTGGGTGGGGAAAGTGAAAAAGCAGGGCCTGCCCCTCCCTCGTTACCACCACTGAGCTGCCCTTGAGCAAGGCCCTTAACCCCAAACCGCTCCAGTGGAGCTGCTCACTCAGCAGATCAGACTGTGGTTGTACTGGTCAGCTTCCAGGTATGAATGTGTGTGTGAATGTGAACAGGGCACTCCTGAAAAAGAGAACATTGCTCTCAGTGAGACTCCCTCTGTATAAATAAAGGGGAAAAGAAATACATGGCACACCACATAGTAACTATGGTTACATATTTAAAGTTCGTATGGCTGCTTTTGCAGCACGGGTCTTCTTGTCGTGTGGGTTGTTACCTGCCAGCACGGGTCTTCTTGTCGTGTGGGTTGTTACCTGCCAGCACGGGTCTTCTTGTCGTATAGGTTGTTACCTGCCAGCACGGGTCTTCTTGTCGTGTGGGTTGTTACCTGCCAGCACGGGTCTTCTTGTCGTGTGGGTTGTTACCTGCCAGCACGGGTCTTCTTGTCGTATAGGTTGTTACCTGCCAGCACGGGTCTTCTTGTCGTGTGGGTTGTTACCTGCCAGCACGGGTCTTCTTGTCGTATAGGTTGTTACCTGCCAGCACGGGTCTTCTTGTCGTGTGGGTTGTTACCTGCCAGCATGGGTCTTCTTGTCGTATAGGTTGTTACCTGCCAGCACGGGTCTTCTTGTCGTGTGGGTTGTTACCTGCCAGCACGGGTCTTCTTGTCGTGTGGTTTGTTACCTGCCAGCACGGGTCTTCTTGTCATGTGGGTTGTTACCTGCCAGCACGGGTCTTCTTGTCGTGTGGGTTGTTACCTGCCAG
>NC_139631.1:53423582-53426082 GCF_964638095.1 Poromitra crassiceps | reverse complement strand
TTGTGTACGGAGAGCTGCTGGACGTGTGGTGCTGACTTTGATTGGACCGAGGTCTGTTTTTTGGCCGGCCTGCACGCCTGGGTCTCCTGCACGCCTGGGTCTCCTGCACGCCTGGGTCTCCTGCACGCCTGGGTCTCCTACACGCCTGGGTCTCCTGCACGCCTGGGTCTCCTGCACGCCTGGGTCTCCTACACGCCTGGGTCTCCTACACGCCTGGGTCTCCTACACGCCTGGGTCTCCTACACGCCTGGGTCTCCTGCACGCCTGGGTCTCCTACACGCCTGGGTCTCCTGCACGCCTGGGTCTCCTACACGCCTGGGTCTCCTACACGCCTGGGTCTCCTACACGCCTGGGTCTCCTGTACGCCTGGGTCTCCTACACGCCTGGGTCTCCTACACGCCTGGGTCTCCTGCACGCCTGGGTCTCCTGCACGCCTGGGTCTCCTGCACGCCTGGGTCTCCTGCACGCCTGGGTCTCCTGCACGCCTGGGTCTCCTGCACGCCTGGGTCTCCTACACGCCTGGGTCTCCTACACGCCTGGGTCTCCTGCACGCCTGGGTCTCCTACACGCCTGGGTCTCCTACTTTGAACGAACAAACAAATAATTTGGAATGAATCATTCTAAAGCTGAAAACATGCTGCCAATCCCACCCCTTCACCCTTACTTGTCAGTGAGCTACGTTAAAGAACGCCAGAGGTCGCCGCTACTTCCTGCTTACAGCTCCTGACTCTGGCGTATGAACTGCATGTAATGCACTTACTCACACGACCACAAGAGGTCACATTCGTAAACATGTCGTTTTTAACCTCCTTGAAAATCGACCCATGTTGTCATTTTCCTTGTGAGAACGGGCTGATATGATACCAATTGTTTGGTAAATGTGAGTAATTCAGTGGCTGTGTCTGGTTTGTGTCTGGTTTGTGTCTGGTTTGTGTCTGGTTTTTGTCTGGTTGGTGGCTGGTTTGTGGCTGGTTTGTGTCTGGTTTGTGTCTGGTTTGTGTCTGGTTTGTGTCTGGTTTTTGTCTGGTTTTTGTCTGGTTGGTGGCTGGTTTGTGTCTGGTTTGTGTCTGGTTTGTGTCTGGTTTGTGTCTGGTTTTTGTCTGGTTTTTGTCTGGTTTGTGTCTGGTTTTTGTCTGGTTTGTGTCTGGTTTTTGTCTGGTTTTTGTCTGGTTTGTGTCTGGTTTGTGTCTGGTTTGTGTCTGGTTTTTGTCTGGTTTTTGTCTGGTTGGTGGCTGGTTTGTGTCTGGTTTGTGTCTGGTTTTTGTCTGGTTGGTGGCTGGTTTGTGGCTGGTTTGTGTCTGGTTTGTGTCTGGTTTGTGTCTGGTTTTTGTCTGGTTGGTGGCTGGTTTGTGGCTGGTTTGTGGCTGGTTTGCCATCCAACTGTTTTTAATTAGAGAGATCGCAGGGAGTATTTTCTATTCTGCCCCCCGAAGCCTCTAAAACCAAGTTGTGATTTTCACTGTGGGACAGGCAGGGCAGACAGGCAGAGCAGACAGGCAGGGCAGACAGGCAGGGCAGACAGGCAGGGCAGACAGGCAGGGCAGACAGGCAGAGCAGACAGGCAGGGCAGCCAGGCAGGGCAGACAGGCAGGGCAGACAGGCAGGGCAGACAGGCAGAGCAGACAGGCAGGGCAGACAGGCAGGGCAGCCAGGCAGGGCAGACAGGCAGAGCAGACAGGCAGGGCAGACAGGCAGGGCAGACAGGCAGGGCAGACAGGCAGGGCAGACAGGCAGGGCAGCCAGGGAGAAAACAATGACATCAAATCACAGGCAGAATATGAGAGCAGTTACTGGCTCAGTTGTACCACTGGCTGCTTTATGATTCCATTTAGGAGATTGCTTCTAGGATTGATTCATATTCCTTGCTGCACTTATTCTACACACACAGGAAACCATATTAACAAAGCAATTAATTTACAAATACAACCAAATAACCTCCCCAACGCTCTTCCACCCAATCAATTTCACAACTTTAAAGAGGACATGAAACATTTGATCATGTCTTTGTCGTTTGCATTTCACCTAAAAAAAGACAGGACACGGCTTTCAATTCTGAAATGTACCTAGATTTGCTAGAAAGATAAATAACATTTCACCTTTTCGCCAACTAGGGCGCTGCTTGATGACATCACTATACTGTAGGTTGACAGTACAGTACAGTACAGACTGTTGGTAGTAAGGATTCATGTGCGTTACTTGTAACGTCTTCCTAAAGTGAAAACATAGGATAATAGTGCATTTGCGGTCAGGTTGACCAAGAGACTAGTGCAAATTCTCGTAATAAAGCTCGAAACTTCACGGGAAAAAAATACAAAATGTTCTGCATGTGGACGTTTATTCATTTGAGGGCGTTCTCACACTTTGGTCCCTTTCAGTTTCAGCCCTCCAAGCTAACTCAGACTTCTTAGCGTTTTTTGTGCTTAATGTGAACCAAACCCAGACCTCCTCAGGAGGTGGTCGAAGTTTTAGTTTGCCATTAGTTTTCCTTTGGGAGCTACCA
>NC_139631.1:53383582-53418582 GCF_964638095.1 Poromitra crassiceps | reverse complement strand
TTGGGAACCACTGCACTATCAGATCACATACTCATACTGTATCAGATCACATACTGTATCAGATCACATACTGTATCAGATCACATACTGTATCAGATCACAGCCATGATGTTATTTAGCAGAGGCTTTTGTCCAAAGCAATTTGTGTGCATTTGGTCAACACTGTGAGGACTGTGGATACTGTGTACACAGTGTGTATCACAGGCCTCATCAGCTAAACCTTAGGAATAGCCTAAGTAGCATTTTTAGAAGGGGAGAAGATCCACATGCCATCTATATCAGACAAATAAACAGTAAAGACTTGAGCATGTCTTAAAGGTCCCAATTCGTGCAGCTGTAACCTCTTAAAAACGTGTGTCTCTGGTCCATAAAACATGATTCTGGATTAATCTGTCGAAAATATAGCAACATCGTTTGTTGTGACGGAGTTCTCACTTCCTCATCTCGTCGCTTCCCAAGAATGGCCTGTTTCTATAATATATTCAGAACTAACAGTTCCCATTGGCCGCTGAGGGAGAGCCCGCCCCAGGCTCCCAGCGGCCAATCAGATTAGCGTCTGTGGACCAGCACGCTAGGTTGCGAGTTATCGTTAACTTAACGGTACTACGCTAAAGAGGACATCTCAAAATGCCTAGACTTACCGAATGCACCTCTGCAGTTGCTGGATCACGTACAGTTGGCGTCGCTCCAGCTAGAAGTGTTAATTTTGTGGCTATAGACTAAATGGTGCAGGTAGCTTGTGTGAGAGAGACCCGCGCAGTATGCAGGAGGAAGCTAGTGACGTCCCAATTCCTCTCTGGGCAAACGAAGCGTTTGGGGGTGTGGCTTGGAGGAGACTGCAGGGGGACGCTGGATAGGGACAAATCCAACTGTGGCAGTTCTGAGCGTGTGACCACTCATTACAGGGAGGGCTGACAGCAGTATATATGCATTTACAAGTAAAAACAGCTTTTGCACGGAATGGGACCTTTAAAACTTTAGCACGTCTATTACTGGAAAATCTTAAAACACTGAAAAAACTACAAATTTGAAGCCTTGACTCCAGGATAAATGCTTAACATCAGGTAACCCTCCCCCCCCCCCCCCCACACACACACACACAAATGGCTGGAGGTTCAAAAGACTTTTTTCGGTTTTGGGGCTTTTTCGCTATGACGACTAGGACTTTTTATATGCTATGGTGTAAACAAACTGGCATTTAAGCTCATTCTCCTTGCCACTACTGCATTTGTTTTTACGAAGTAAATATAATAATAAATAAATACATAAATACATAAATAAATAAATAAATAAATAAATAAATAAATAAATAAATAAATAAATACATAAATAAATAAATAAATAAATAAATAAATAAATAAATAAATAAACAAACAAACAAACAAACAAAACTACCCAAATGTATTAGAAAGGATGGATTAAAAAGCGAATTGAGGGGTGGGGGGTGATTCAGGGGGCACCATGCTTGCCTTTGCCTGGGGCTCGCAAATAATTGAATCCGCCCCTGGGAGATAAGCTGTCTCCCGTCTTTCCCACGCCAATGGCAGGGCGCGCGCTGGCAGGTACAGCGGGAGGATCTGACACAAGTTAAATAGGACACGTTCAGAGACGTAGCGCAGCAGAGCAGTGTTACCAGGCAACAGCATCATCATCATCATCATCAGTCAAGTCAAGTGTTGTGGTGCGACACAGGCAGCGCGTGAAGGGACCTCCCTCTCTCTCTCTCTCTCTCTCTGTCCGGTCCGCCCCAGGCCCGCCCGCCTGCAGGAGCACCACGCCGAGGGCAGGCAGGCAGGCAGCGAGGAGGAGGGCGGAGCTCAGCTGGCCTGAGTGTGTCACAGGAAGATATGTTTCATGTGAGGGAGAAACTAGTCGCTAAGCTAAAGAGTTCCTGAAGCCGTGTACAGTAACGAGGCGTGTGTTTCCGCTGCCTGTTGTGTGCTGTGACGACCGAGGCGCGCGACGCGACTGACCGGGAAGAGGCGAGCAGGATGCCGGTGAAAGGCGGAGGAAGAGCGGCTGCCTACCCGAGCAAGAGCAGCGAACATGTCGGAGTGAGTGAGCCTGTTTGCCCGTGTGTGTGTGTGTGTGCGTGTGTGTGTGTGTGTGTGTGTGTGTGTGTGACCTCATTCTATCTACATCTGACAATCCGACCGTACGCAACGGACCGAACACTGTTGTGTTGTGTTGTGTTGCGTTGCGTTGCGTTGCGTTGTGTGTTGTGGCCTGAATGTTCAAAAACTGTCTTTAGTATCCGTGAGGGTGGAGAGGTGCATGTGGGCCAGCCAATAGACAGCCTGGCACTACACCTGTTGTGCCCAGGGCGAGCCAATAGGAGAGCCTGTTACATATCCGGACTCATGTTTACTCTGGTGGCGTTTGTACTTTTTTCTCAGCCTGTGATTGGAGAGAATTCACCGACAATGTAGAATAAAAATGCAAAGAACTGTGTAAAGAAAGTGGAGTCCGTTAACTCTGTTTACATTTTAAAAACTGCGACAGTTCACACAACTTTAACACGACATGTATATATTATACATCAGACTCTTGAGCTAATGCTGCTCTCACTCAGAATGTCAAAATATAAGCGATGTGATGTATAGTTTTTGAGATATTAACGTATATTATAGGGCTATATTTAATACAGATATTAACTGAGGTTGCAACTCTTCTATGGGTCTCTATTAGCCTATTCACCTTATGTAGCCCCGCCCACTTGATCCAGTTGTGTTGTGACTTCCTGTTCAAAACACCGTGGCCCCGTTCCAATACCCATACTTCCATACTATTTAGTAGGCAAAAAAAGAATTAGTATGTCCCAATACATAGTATGTCAGATGCAGTATGCCAAGAGTACCAGGATGTTGTACTACATCAGCTCCTATTTCGGAGTATGCATCGATGCATGCTGCTCCAGCCAAACTTCCCCACAATCCTTTGCGCAGCGGAAGTTCTTCTTCTTCTAATGTTTTATGGCGGTTGGCAAACAACTTTTTGTGCATTGCGACCACCTACTGGAGTTACGTCGCACTGACTGAGCTGCGTGTATAATCCACGCCCACCTCCATGACGCCGTGAACACGTCAATAACTATGATAAAACACTGACAGAAATATGCACGTTATTATACTGTTAAGAATGTGACTGCATGTAAGTATCATCACATCAGTTTATTAGAAACAACAACATACATTACAATATAACAGCAATTTGTTTATTTGATTGTCTGTTCCAATTTTGTAAATGCTTAGTCTGAATTTTTTGTATAATGTAGGCTACTGTTTGTTATTGCCAAACTTTGTTTATTGAAAAGAAAAAAAAAAAAAAACTCAAATGTGGCGCTGCGGACGTCGGCGGAAGTGAGCAAGAGGTCGGAGTTCAGGAAGCTCACGTGACGACAGATGTAGTGTGTCCCAATAGTATGCATTTTGCATGCATGCTGCACACTACAATCCATACTTTGTGAGGGCAGTGGCAGTACATACTACAAGAAAGAAGTACAAGTATGGGTATTGGAACGCAGCCCGTCTGTTTTACCTGCTCACTAGTACTGTACTGTCACAGGAAGTGTCAACACAATAGGAAGTAACTGGCTGATTGATGCCTGTGTTGGAACATAAGGTGAAGAAGGGAGCTTTGGTGATTGGTCATTTTGACTTCACAGCCAAAGTCCCTCCTCCCCTTCCTGTCCTATGCAGACCAGTCGCAGACAAAAATAGGAAATACTTTTTTGATCCCGTTTGAATTGTGGCATGAGGTACACATGTTTTCCAATTAAAAAGATAACTGCAAGTCAAGAAAGTGTCAGTTAGTTGTCAAACTGTTGCACTATAAGTGAATCAGAAAGACACAACCAGTCACATAAGTGACGTCTCTCCTGCCAGGACCTGTTGGTGTTGGTGTGACGTATGTTGTGTCAGACGAGAGATGTCATTGATTGAGCGGTTTCATACCAAACGAAACGTTACGTTTCAGTTTTACGACAAACTGCCACTTTCTTGACATGCAAAGTTATCTTTCAAATTGAGAACATTGACAATCAATTAATCAATCAATCAATTTTATATTTACATAGTGCCAAATATAGTACCAAAAGTGATCTCAAGGCGCTTTACAAATAGAGCAGGTAGAAGACCAGGCTCTATATTTTAGACCGAACTATTGAAACAATTCAAGACATGTGGCCTTCATGGTACAAATCAAACAGGATAAAATAATAATAATAATAATAATAATAATCGGTCTTATATAGCGCTTTTCTTAATACTCAAAGAAGCTTTACAATTAACAGCTAAACGTGTAACATAACTAAGGACAGGTGATTTGGACAGACACATGTGGAGGTTAAGAAAGGGCAGGGGCAGGTATTCGGGGCAGGACGGAACGGGGCAGACGGGACAGGACATATACATCTAGGGAGCTACAGGGTGGGAGGGATAGGGGAGGTGGATGATCAGATGTTATAGGCTTGCTTGAAGAGATGGGATTTAACTTGGTTTTTAAAAGAGGAGAGGGTGTCAGAGTTTCGGATGCTGGGGGGCAGGGAGTTCCAGAGGGTAGGGGCGGCAATGGCAAAGGCTCTGTCTCCGACTGTCCGATACTTGGTCTTGGTGATGGGGGTGAGAAGGTTGGCATCGGCCGAGCGGAGGCGGCGAGTGGGGGAGTGGCGGTGAAGGAGATCAGTCGGGTAGGAGGGGGCGAAGTTGTTGAGGGCTTTGTAGGTGATGAGGAGGATCTTGAAGTGAATACGTTGCTGTATGGGGAGCCAGTGGAGCTGACGGAGGATGGGGGTGATGTGTTCTCTGGAGCGGGATTGAGTGAGTAACCGGGCAGCAGAGTTCTGGACATATTGGAGTTTATGGAGGACGGTGGAAGGGAGGCCGTAAAGGAGGCTATTGCAATAGTCTAATCTGGAGGTGATGAAGGCGTGAATGAGTGTTTCAGCGGCAGAGGGGGAGAGGGAGGGGCGGAGACGTGCAATGTTACGGAGGTGGAAGAAGGATGTTTTGGTGATGTTGTTGATGTGGGACTTGAAGGAGAGGGTGGGGTCCAGGATGATGCCGAGGTTGCGGGCCAGGGGGGAAGGGGTGACTGGATGACCGTCGATTGAAAGTGAGAAGTTCTGGGAGGTGGGGAGGAGGGGTTTGGGGCCAGTGATGATTATTTCAGTTTTATTGCAGTTTAGTTTCAGGAAGTTGGTGCTCATCCAGGTTTTTATTTCAGTGAAATAAAAGAAATGTATCGTCTCTTGCCGTTCATCACCATTCATATTTTGTTGGCGGCTGGTTGGTAGCTGAAGCAGGAAGTAGGCGGTCACTTTGGCCCTCGAATGGGACATGTAGATGGTGAAAGTGAATGAGTAACATTTTCCCTTCTGCTGTAGAATGGAAATTGACAGCCAAAAGGTAAACAGTGAACCACTTGAGGAAAACCACTTGAGATCAAAAGAAAAATGTATATGAAATATGAATACATGAACTAGTGATTGTCCAAATAAAGGCTAATAGGGCAGATATCATACCATTGGTTTTGACAGAGCCTTAATCCATTGTATACATGCTGGACCAAAACCACACTTTGTTAATGCATGAAATAAATAAGACCATTCTATTCTGTCAAAAACGCTTTCTCTACATCCAGCGATATTGCTACTGTAGTGCTGGATGCAGAAGTGATGTAGCCCTGGACATGACATGAAAGAGTCTGATGCAGACACACGTTGTTGGCTGTTGGCTGTGGAGCATCTTGTTGGTAGCAGGTGGATTGAGACAGTAATACCTGAAGTGATGGTGTTTGGGCTTGAGGCTATGAAAGATATCACTGCCCCCAACCCCCACCTCTCTGCTGCACACATACACTACTCCACCTCTCTGCTGCACACATACACTACTCCAGCTCTCTGCTGCACACATACACTACTCCAGCTCTCTGCTGCACACATACACTACTCCACCTCTCTGCTGCACACATACACTACTCCAGCTCTCTGCTGCACACATACACTACTCCACCTCTCTGCTGCACACATACACTACTCCACCTCTCTGCTGCACACATACACTACTCCACCTCTCTGCTGCACACATACACTACTCCAGCTCTCTGCTGCACACATACACTACTCCATCTCTCTCTGCTGCACACATACACTACTCCAGCGCTCTGCTGCACACATACACTACTCCAGCTCTCTGCTGCACACATACACTACTCCAGCTCTCTGCTGCACACATACACTACTCCACCTCTCTGCTGCACACATACACTACTCCAGCTCTCTGCTGCACACATACACTACTCCAGCTCTCTGCTGCACACATACACTACTCCACCTCTCTGCTGCACACATACACTACTCCACCTCTCTGCTGCACACATACACTACTCCAGCTCTCTGCTGCACACATACACTACTCCAGCTCTCTGCTGCACACATACACTACTCCAGCTCTCTGCTGCACACATACACTACTCCACCTCTCTGCTGCACACATACACTACTCCAGCTCTCTGCTGCACACATACACTACTCCAGCTCTCTGCTGCACACATACACTACTCCAGCTCTCTGCTGCACACATACACTACTCCACCTCTCTGCTGCACACATACACTACTCCAGCTCTCTGCTGCACACATACACTACTCCAGCTCTCTGCTGCACACATACACTACTCTGCTGCACACATACACTACTCCACCTCTCTGCTGCACACATACACTACTCCAGCTCTATAATTAGGTCGCTCGCATTTGAGATTAACATAAAAGACTCAGGCGTTTCTGGCAGCAGAAACAGCTCCTGTTCTGATGTCACAGTGTGAGTCTTGTTCTGATGTCACAGTGTGAGTCTTGTTCTGATGTCACAGTGTGAGTCTTGTCACAGTGTGAGTCTTGTTCTGATGTCACAGTGTGAGTCTTGTTCTGATGTCACAGTGTGAGTCTTGTCACAGTGTGAGTCTTGTTCTGATGTCACAGTGTGAGTCTTGTTCTGATGTCACAGTGTGAGTCTTGTTCTGATGTCACAGTGTGAGTCTTGTCACAGTGTGAGTCTTGTTCTGGTGTCAAAGTGTGAGTCTTGTTCTGATGTCACAGTGTGAGTCTTGTTCTGATGTCACAGTGTGAGTCTTGTTCTGATGTCACAGTGGGAGTCTTGTTCTGATGTCACAGTGTGAGTCTTGTTCTGATGTCACAGTGTGAGTCTTGTCACAGTGTGAGTCTTGTTCTGATGTCACAGTGTGAGTCTTGTCACAGTGTGAGTCTTGTTCTGGTGTCAAAGTGTGAGTCTTGTTCTGATGTCACAGTGTGAGTCTTGTTCTGATGTCACAGTGTGAGTCTTGTTCTGATGTCACAGTGTGAGTCTTGTTCTGATGTCACAGTGTGAGTCTTGTTCTGATGTCACAGTGTGAGTCTTGTTCTGATGTCACAGTGTGAGTCTTGTTCTGTGCAATATTGGTTATTGTGACACAAAGAAAAAATGTTTTAATGTCCGTCCATTTAACCTGCTAACAGACAAATAAACAAACAAACGGACAAACAAACGTCACTGAAAATATAAGCTCTTTGGTGGAGGTAATAAGCCTGATCACCTCTTAGCTGTTGTGACCTTATTGCTTAAATACATCATCCCTGTAAAGCTTGGAGAAAGAAATGATCTAAATTCCCTGGCTCTCCAGTATGGACACCTCTCCACGTTCCATCATATTCAGTCTGGACACACCTCTCCACGTTCCATCATATTCAGTCTGGACACACCTCTCCACGTTCCATCATATTCAGTCTGGACACACCTCTCCACGTTCCATCATATTCAGTCTGGACACACCTCTCCACGTTCTATCATATTCAGTCTGGACACCTCTCCACGTTCCATCATATTCAGTCTGGACACCTCTCCACGTTCCATCATATTCAGTCTGGACACCTCTCTACGTTCCATCATATTCAGTCTGGACACCTCTCCATGTTCCATCATATTCAGTCTGGACACCTCTCTACGTTCCATCATATTCAGTCTGGACACCTCTCCACGTTCCATCATATTCAGTCTGGACACCTCTCTACGTTCCATCATATTCAGTCTGGACACCTCTCCATGTTCCATCATATTCAGTCTGGACACCTCTCCATGTTCCATCATATTCAGTCTGGACACCTCTCCATGTTCCATCATATTCAGTCTGGACACACCTCCCGCCAGATTAGGCTGTAGATTAGCTAGATACTATGTTCCAGTTAGCTCTGGTTAATGCTTAGAGTAGTCAGTTGTCTGATCTTCTCCCCCCCCTCTCTCTCTTTCCCCCTTCCCCCGCTTCTTCCCTTCTTCCCCCTTCCTGTTCTCCTCTCTTTCCATGCTCTTTCCTCCCCCACATCCCACCGCCCCCCCTCCCTTCTCCTGCTCTCTCCTCCTTCTCCCCCCCTCTGCTCCTTCTCCTCTTCTCCCCTATTTTCCTGAATCCCTGCCACTTCCTGCTCTCCCCTCTCTCACATTCCCCCTGCTCTCCTTCCCCTGCACCCTCCCACCTCTGCACCCTCCCACCTCTCCTTCTCTGCCTCTCTCCTCCTCTCTGTCCTCTCCCCTCTCTCACATTCCCCCTGCTCTCCTTCCCCTGCACCCTCCCACCTCTCCTTCTCTGTTCTCTCCTCCTCCACATTTCCCATTTTCTCCCCACCCTCGCCCTAATCCGGGCCCGTATCCTACTCCCTCCCTCCACCCTAGACCCTACCTCTACTCTGCCTCCCCTGTACCCTTCCACCTCTCCTTCTCTGTTCTCTCCTCCTCTCTGTCCTCTCCCCTCTCTCACATTCCCGCTGCTCTCCTTCCCCTGCACCCTCCCACCTCTCCTTCTCTGTTCTCTCCTCCTCTCTGCCCTCTCCTCCCTCTCACATTCCCCCTGCTCTCCCTCCCCTGCACCCTCCCACCTCTCCTTCTCTGTTCTCTCCTCCTCCACATTTCCCATTTCTCCCCACCCTCGCCCTAATCCGGGCCCGTATCCTACTCCCTCCCCCAACCCTAGACCCTACCTCTACCTGGCTCTCCCTCCCCTGCACCCTCATCTCTCCTCCTCTGTTCTCTCCTCCTCCACATTTCCTATTTTCTCCCCACCTCCCCCCTCTCCTCCCTCACATCAACCCGCTCTCCCTCCCTCCTCCACTCTCCTGCTTTCTCCTCTTCCCGGTGTTCTTCCCCTTCCCCCTTTCCCCCACTACTCTAAAGCATAGTACACATTTTACTCCAAGGCATGGCACCCACTCTATCCTCTCCAATATTCCGCCACTATTTAAAGCATGGCATAGCATGGCAATATTCCGCCACTATTTAAAGCATGGCACCCATGCTCTTAGTATTTCGCCACTATTCAAAGCATGGCACCCACTCTTCCCTAAAGCAAGGCACCCATAAGCTCTATATGTGAACATGTGCTTATCTGGCAAAAGGACTCATTACTAAAGGCTTGCAGCCAATTAAATTAGGCATAGTTTGGTTGCTTAGAAATTGACATATGTCCGTTTGCAAGATGTGCGTCTATATTTCTCATTCTCTCCCCACCTCCTCCCTCCCCCTGCTCTCTTCTCCCCCACACCCCTCCCCCTTCCCCTCTCCTGCTCTCTCCTCTTGCTCCTTCCCCACCTCCTATACCCTCCAACAACTCCCATTCCCTCCCCACCCCATCACTCTCTCACATTCCCCCTGCTCTCCCCCCTTCTCCTGCTCTCTCCTCTGCTCTCTCTTCATTTCTATATTTTCTATATTATCAATTGTTCAAATGTTATCTTTATTCTGTATATTCTTGTTACTGTGTGTTAGCTAGAATCAACTAGACATACTTTCTGTGAAGCCCTCTGAGACATGCTTGTGAATTAGGGCTATATAAATAAACTTGACTTGACTTGACTTGACTTGACCTCTCCACGTTCCATCATATTCAGTCTGGACACCTCTCCACGTTCCATCATATTTAGTCTGGACACACCTCTCCACATTCCATCATATTCAGTCTGGACACCTCTCCACGTTCCATCATATTCAGTCTGGACACCTCTCCACGTTCCATCATATTCAGTCTGGACACCTCTCCACGTTCCATCATATTCAGTCTGGATACACCTCTCCACGTTCCATCATATTCAGTCTGGACACCTCTCCACGTTCCATCATATTCAGTCTGGATACACCTCTCCACGTTCCTTCATATTCAGTCTGGACACACCTCTCCATGTTCCATCATATTCAGTCTGGAGACCTCTCCACGTTCCATCATATTCAGTCTGGACACCTCTCCACGTTCCATCATATTCAGTCTGGACACCTCTCCACGTTCCATCATATTCAGTCTGGACACCTCTCCACGTTCCATCATATTCAGTCTGGACACCTCTCCACGTTCCATCATATTCAGTCTGGACACACCTCTCCACGTTCCATCATATTCAGTCTGGACACCTCTCCACGTTCCATCATATTCAGTCTGGACACCTCTCCACGTTCCATCATATTCAGTCTGGACACCTATCCACGTTCCATCATATTCAGTCTGGACACCTCTCCACGTTCCATCATATTCAGTCTGGACACCTCTCCACGTTCCATCATATTCAGTCTGGACACCTCTCTACGTTCCATCATATTCAGTCTGGACACCTCTCCACGTTCCATCATATTCAGTCTGGACACCTCTCCACGTTCCATCATATTCAGTCTGGACACACCTCTCCACGTTCCATCATATTCAGTCTGGACACCTCTCTACGTTCCATCATATTCAGTCTGGACACCTCTCCACGTTCCATCATATTCAGTCTGAACACCTCTCCACGTTCCATCATATTCAGTCTGGACACACCTCTCCACGTTCCATCATATTCAGTCTGGACACCTCTCCACGTTCCATCATATTCAGTCTGGACACCTCTCCACGTTCCATCATATTCAGTCTGGACACCTCTCCACGTTCCATCATATTCAGTCTGGACACCTCTCCACGTTCCATCATATTCAGTCTGGACACACCTCTCTACGTTCCATCATATTCAGTCTGGACACCTCTCCACGTTCCATCATATTCAGTCTGGACACCTCTCCACGTTCCATCATATTCAGTCTGGACACACCTCTCTACGTTCCATCATATTCAGTCTGGACACCTCTCCACGTTCCATCATATTCAGTCTGGACACCTCTCCATGTTCCATCATATTCAGTCTGGACACCTCTCCACGTTCCATCATATTCAGTCTGGACACCTCTCCACGTTCCATCATATTCAGTCTGGACACACCTCTCTACGTTCCATCATATTCAGTCTGGACACCTCTCCACGTTCCATCATATTCAGTCTGGACACACCTCTCCACGTTCCATCATATTCAGTCTGGACACACCTCTCTACGTTCCATCATATTCAGTCTGGACACACCTCTCTACGTTCCATCATATTCAGTCTGGACACCTCTCCACGTTCCATCATATTCAGTCTGGACACCTCTCCACGTTCCATCATATGACTAAACAGCATGAGCAGTGGAGCCCTGCAACATGAACTGAGCCAGCTGCTGGGAGGGGCCCGCTGATAACATTCCTGCCCATGTCTTCATATCTGCCTCCGTGTGTGTGTGTGTGTGTGTGTGTGTGTGTGTGTGTGTGTGTGTGTGTGTGTGTGTGTGTGTGTGTGTGTGTGTGTGTGTGTGTGTGTGTGTGTGTGTGTGTGTGTGTGTGTGCGTGCGTGCGTGCGTGCGTGTGTGTGCGCTGAGTGTTTATGGACACTGCCCCCTGGCTGCCTGCCTGGGGAATAGGTTCAGATGTCGAGGGTGTGGCACTGTGGGATTGAAACCCAACCTGGCTTCAGGGAAGACCACATTTGGGCTGCGCTGCACATTTTAGGTCTTTATACACTGCTGATCCAGTGCAGGTGTTTATACACTGCTGATCCAGTGCAGGTGTTTATACACTGCTGTCTGTGTGTTTGTCCAGAGGATCCAGTGCAGGTGTTTACATTGCTGTCTGTGTGTTTGTCCAGAGGATCCAGTGCAGGTGTTTATACACTGCTGTCTGTGTGTTTGTCCAGAGGATCCAGTGCAGGTGTTTATACACTGCTGT
This sequence comes from Poromitra crassiceps, assembly GCF_964638095.1. Taxonomy (NCBI): domain Eukaryota; kingdom Metazoa; phylum Chordata; class Actinopteri; order Beryciformes; family Melamphaidae; genus Poromitra; species Poromitra crassiceps. The sequence continues at coordinate 53,406,485 of NC_139631.1, read as the reverse complement.
CTGTGTGTTTGTCCAGAGGATCCAGTGCAGGTGTTTATACACTGCTGTCTGTGTGTTTGTCCAGAGGATCCAGTGCAGGTGTTTATACACTGCTGTCTGTGTGTTTGTCCAGAGGATCCAGTGCAGGTGTTTACACACTGCTGTCTGTGTGTTTGTCCAGAGGATCCAGTGCAGGTGTTTATACACTGCTGTCTGTGTGTTTGTCCAGAGGATCCAGTGCAGGTGTTTATACACTGCTGTCTGTGTGTTTGTCCAGAGGATCCAGTGCAGGTGTTTACATTGCTGTCTGTGTGTTTGTCCAGAGGATCCAGTGCAGGTGTTTATACACTGCTGTCTGTGTGTTTGTCCAGAGGATCCAGTGCAGGTGTTTATACACTGCTGTCTGTGTGTTTGTCCAGAGGATCCAGTGCAGGTGTTTACATTGCTGTCTGTGTGTTTGTCCAGAGGATCCAGTGCAGGTGTTTACACACTGCTGTCTGTGTGTTTGTCCAGAGGATCCAGTGCAGGTGTTTACACACTGCTGTCTGTGTGTTTGTCCAGAGGATCCAGTGCAGGTGTTTATACACTGCTGTCTGTGTGTTTGTCCAGAGGATCCAGTGCAGGTGTTTATACACTGCTGTCTGTGTGTTTGTCCAGAGGATCCAGTGCAGGTGTTTATACACTGCTGTCTGTGTGTTTGTCCAGAGGATCCAGTGCAGGTGTTTACACACTGCTGTCTGTGTGTTTGTCCAGAGGATCCAGTGCAGGTGTTTATACACTGCTGTCTGTGTGTTTGTCCAGAGGATCCAGTACAGGTGTTTATACACTGCTGTCTGTGTGTTTGTCCAGAGGATCCAGTGCAGGTGTTTACACACTGCTGTCTGTGTGTTTGTCCAGAGGATCCAGTGCAGGTGTTTACACACTGCTGTCTGTGTGTTTGTCCAGAGGATCCAGTGCAGGTGTTTATACACTGCTGTCTGTGTGTTTGTCCAGAGGATCCAGTGCAGGTGTTTATACACTGCTGTCTGTGTGTTTGTCCAGAGGATCCAGTGCAGGTGTTTACACACTGCTGTCTGTGTGTTTGTCCAGAGGATCCAGTGCAGGTGTTTATACACTGCTGTCTGTGTGTTTGTCCAGAGGATCCAGTGCAGGTGTTTACACACTGCTGTCTGTGTGTTTGTCCAGAGGATCCAGTGCAGGTGTTTACACACTGCTGTCTGTGTGTTTGTCCAGAGGATCCAGTGCAGGTGTTTATACACTGCTGTCTGTGTGTTTGTCCAGAGGATCCAGTGCAGGTGTTTATACACTGCTGTCTGTGTGTTTGTCCAGAGGATCCAGTGCAGGTGTTTACATTGCTGTCTGTGTGTTTGTCCAGAGGATCCAGTGCAGGTGTGTGAGTGTTTGTGAGGCTGTGTGTCTTCAGGCTCTGCACACTGATGTACTGTCTCATGCAACTTAATGACATGTCACTTAGCACTGCCTACCTCAGCTCTGCTGCCTCTACTGCCTGTCAGCATAGCAACACACACACACACACACACACACACACACACACACACACACACACACACACACACACACACACACACACACACACACACACACACACACACAGACACAGACACACACACACACACACACACACACACACGTACACTAGAGCTGCAACAATTAGTCGATTAATCTATTAGTCAATCAACAGAAAATGAATCTGCAACTATTTATTATAATCGTTTAATCTTTTAGACTACATTTTAACACGTTCACTGCCAATGGCGAGTTGACTCGTCAAAAAAATTCCAACGGTTCACTGCCAATGACGAGTTGAGACGTCAAAAAAAAAAAAAAAATTTTTTGACGGTGCTACGTGGATCAATGCCCCCCACGTCTCCTATAAAAATATTGGAGCGACCGAACGTGTACAACCCATTCCACCGACCCACTAAGTGGCGACAGTGCTCTCCATTCTAGAGGAAGGCAAGCAAAAAGCAGTGTCAGGAAGCCATTCTCATGAAAATGGATTGGCGAAAACGCTTTCGCGCTTGGGAGCTGGCGGTGGGGTTTTGCAAATTTGCATAATAGATTACGGGTGGAACACACTTTGAAACACGCAGCATAAATAAGACCAGAATCGCAAAAGCTTCATCAAAGCTCTCAGAACCCCAAGAAACGAGCGAGCCCATCCATCCAGACTTGCCCAGCGGCCGCCAGGCAGAGAGGCAGACAGGCACAGCAGCAGCAAAGCAGTGAGCTGGTGACGCGAGGTTACAGCAGCAGCAGCAACGAGCTTGTGACACGCTCGCTGCAGCCAAGAAGAACACACACGGAGGGAGGAGTTTGAAGGAAAGGGGTGTTTCCTGCTGTTATGGAGGAAATTACTGTTCAAAACTATTGTTTAGATGTCTGACGTCTTACTGATGCCAAAAATGAATGGTTAAAGTGACTGTTCTATCGAATTTCACAAAAAGCCGTTTATCTCAGAATAAATTTACAGACGCTGAAACCATGCTGTATTCAACTGCTAATGCTTACATAACTACTAACTCTACAAACTAACTCTTTTAGACAGAGAAAGCACACATTCTATTAGTTCTTTTGAGATATTGTGTGTTCACAAAATCCTAACAGAAACGAATCCTCGGCTCTTGAAAGATGAGCCAGAATCCTCAAAAAAACCCTCTGGCAGAAGCTGACTACAGTTTTGAAAAACGGCTGGCAGTGAATGTGTTAAGAAAAAAAATACTAAAAATTCCAGCTTCTTAAACGTGAATATGTTGTGGTTTCTTTAGTCTTCTATGACAGTCAACTGATCGTCTTTGTGTTGTGGACTGTTGGTCTAGAGACAAAGAAGACATTTCAGGACGTCATCTTGGGCTTTGGGGGAAAAGTGATCAATATTTTTCACCGCTTTGTGACATATAGACCAAACGACTGATCAATTAGTGAAGAAAATAATGGACAGAGTAATCGATAATGAACATAAGTGTTAGCTGCAGCACATACAAGCAGTCGTGCCCCTAATGCACCTTAGCGATGGGAGAGCTAGCCCGTTGCGGTGGACAACAGCCATTCCCTTCTCCTGCATGCCACCCCGCACATACTTAAAATACCCTCTCCCAAGTCCCACTTAGGATTGTCTCTATGCTGGTGCCACAAGTCTGGAGCCAGGCTTCAGTTCACACTTGGTCTGCTCTCTGGAATATCATGGAATCTTCAGAGGTGCATCCAGACAGGCAAAGTCAGAGGATTGGATACATTCTCTGCGGACACCAGGGAGAAATCACCGCATTTTACAATTGGGTCACTTTAGAGGAAAACAGTACAGCAGAATGTATTTTCAAACTCGTTTAGCATATTTTGTTTTGCACTAGATGGTTTTCAGCCCAACGCTCTGTGGTGCAAAGCAAACTGTTCACCCCTTTAGAAACAATGTTAACCAAGACGGAAGAAGATGATCAGGTCAGGGAAGCTGCTCATTGAAAGTGCTTGAAATGAACCATGATCACTATGCTGTGTTGGGTCCTTGAATTTGAGGGAATTGGGCCTGGGAAGTCCTTGACAAGTCCTTGAATTTGGTGTTGAAGAAGGTGTGGGAACCCTGAAAAGCGATGTGATTGAATTGAATTGAATTGAATTGAATTGAATGGGAGTTGGTTTAGAGAAAAGATTCAGTGTCACTTTCTGGCTGCTGTAAATAAGATGGCCAATGTGTTTGGTATCTACATGAAGTCAGTGTTCTCTTTGTGCAGTAGTTCACTGAATGGGCCAAGTCTCACTATTTGGCAAACAGAGTCTGGGAAGCTTCTTTGATGGAGCCAACTGGGCGATAGTTCAAATGGCGATAGTTCAAACTGTGGCTGGGTGGTTGTGACTTTTCTGTTGACTTTGAACATCACAGCAGCATTTAGCTCGAGCTCTTCATAGCAGAGAAACGCCTGGGAGCTTCTCTGTAAAACATGCAAACTCCAACCTGCTGCAAGCCATTTTGCATTGCGCTTGAAACGAGTTTCTAAGACAAATATTTATGTCTGGATTTCTGTAAAGAAACTAGAATATACATTATTAATGTATATTTCTAGTAGGGATGTAACAATACACTCAACTCACGATTAGATTCACGATACCGAGTTCACGATACAATTTTCTCACTTTTTTTTCTTTTTCTTTTTACAAATTGAGATTGCAGACAAATTATGACAATTATCTGGTGAGCTTGGCCAGTCTTTTTTCTTATCTTTTCTCTATCAAATTAAAGAATCTCTTTTTATTTCTGAGGTAGGATATAACTGCAAAACACAAACTTTGCAATGACTGCATATTTCCTTTTCTTTGGAAAAGAGAAACTGGAAAAAAAAAAATGCATCGCAATTCATTTTTCATCTCACCAATTTGAATCTTCACACATTTGTAATCAGTTTGAACTGTCTCGTGATGTATTGTTGTTACATCCCTAGAATATCGTTTTGATTAGTTTAACATGTTCAATTCCATTGATGGTCTTTTCTGGGGTCTTTACTATTATTCTAAAAAAGTGTGTGTGTGTGTGTGTGTGTGTGTGTGTGTGTGTGTGTGTCTGTCTGTCTGTGTGTGTGTGTGTGTCTGTGTGTGTGTGTGTGTGTGTGTCTCTCTGTGTGTGTGTCTGTCTGTGTGTGTGTGTGTGTGTGTGTGTGTCTCTGTGTGTGTGTGTCTGTCTGTCTGTCTGTCTGTCTGTGTGTGTGTGTGTGTGTGTGTGTGTTTGACTCTCTTCCTGTGGATCCAGTCATTTTGTGCAGCACTATATAGTAGATGAGCTCCCTGGCCGACAGCCCTCAGAGTCTCTTACTACAGCAACAGATTCATCATAGTCAGTAAAAAGATTAGCGTAGCGTAGCTGTTCAAAGTGTTGGAGGGGCTCGTAGCCCCCGAGGGCAGAGCTGTTTATTTTTGCTCTCCTGCTTAGCGGTGACATGTCCCCGCTCTGCCGGCACGCTGCCCCCCAGCTGTAATTAGATGTAATTGATTTCCCATAATGCCACCAGGGCTCTATTTTGGGGCCGCTTCTGTTTTACCCCGGGGCAGCAACAGAGAGGCTGTTGTGTTATTCTGTAGTGGTTCCACTTAGGGCTGGACAATAAAACCATCTCGATCGGGTCGATAACGATGATCTGATCTGACATGTTGTGCTCGATATGGATCGATCGAACAGCCTGTCGCACAGCAGACAGAAACGTGACGGCCAGTCAGGCTGCAGTTTTTAGGCTTGGCTTGCACGTCAAAATAGAATATCGCTGGAATGAGACCGGAAGACCTGGACGTTAGCACCTCTGGCACTTAGTGTAAAAGACAATGGGGTTTTTGTTTGGGGGTTTTGGTTAAATGCTTGACATAAGAACTGTGGTTAACAGAAGTTTATGAAACAAGTTTGTGTTCAGCAAGATCGTCTTCACAAACGAGTACCACTTTTATCATTTTCGATTTTTAGAAAACGCTTCTATTTTCCTTTATTTCTGAATATTGATATAACCGCTACGCTGCATTCAGACACTAAGACAACTTCCTTGTATGTAATCTTGCATATTGTGTGGCAATAAAAGTGATTCTGGTTCTGGTTCTTATTCTGAATAATCAGACATTCAGCACTCCTATATAGCCGGCCTGGAATGATCTCTGTTTCATAACTACATTTGCGACTATTCAACTGTGAGACTGGCAGTCCAATCAGGCTCCTTCCAATTAATTGTCGAATCGTCGACTATTGGCGGGGTCACCCATACTATCCATCATATGTTTTGCCATATCGACCAGCTCTAATTCAACTTGTGATTTTTTTAAATGACCTGCATTTGTATAGCGCTTTTATCCAAAGTGCTTTACAATCAGTAGGTTAATTCACACATTCACACACCGATGGTGGCAAGCTGCCACGCAGGGTGCTGGCACACCATCAGGAGCAATTTGGGGTTCAGTATCTTGCCCAAGGACACTTCGACATGCAGACTGGACGAGCCGGGGATCGAACCAGCGACCTCTTTTATCCAAAGCGATTAGTGGACGACCCATGACCCATGAAACGCTGTCATTTTTGAATTGTGTGAGGAGCTTTATGCTTGATGTTCTTTCATCCGAGGTTCTGTTAGTTGACTGAAGTCTGACCCAGGAAGAGAAGAGATCTCTGATCATGTCCTCTGGAGAGGCACTCCCAACTGCTGCTAATGGTGTCTGTGTCCATTTGAATGTGGGCATCCGTGTATTTGCCTGCGTGTTTGTCACTTCAACTTCAGATTAGGTGTGTGTGTGTGTGTGTGTGTGTGTGTGTGTGTGTGTGTGTGTGTGTGTGTGTGTGTGTTCAAGCAGAGATTGTTGTTTCCTCTGAGTGGACATGACTAATAAGACATTTCTTATCTGAGGAATGGCAGGAAGAGGGAGGGATGCTTCACAGTGTGTTCCCTCACCACAGCCTCTGTCTGGACCAGGCAGAATCATTTCTCTAGGCCAATTTTACAATTATGAAATAATTTAGGTTACTACAATAATTAGATCTACTTTTGATTTTGGATAATTAGGCCTACTTTTATCAATTTATCAAAGTCTGCAATATTCCATGTTTATAGTTTATTCCATGATTCTCTTTTTTCCTGATTTGCGTAAATCATATGACCCTATGAGAGACCATAGAACATTTCACTCGCACCAAATAGCGGATGAAACGTTTTGTTTTGAAGTTGTGGTCCGAGTGAAATGTTCTGGTCTCCACTGGTTCTAAATATAGCTGAAATGCTTCTCTGGGCCCTTAATATTCGGTGCTACCCGAGTTTAAAATGGCATTGTTCTCGTCAGGCCAAACAAACTTGAAAGGAGGAAACACTCCAGAGTTGGAATAAACGAGTCCAAACATGCCTGGTTGAAGACACCCGAAGAAAAGAATCAGATGCAAACTGGCACAGAATCAGTAAAAGCGAGTGCAGACCACAGTTCAACAAGCAGCACAGGAGGACCAGGGTTAAAGTGGGATGGGCTCAGAAAAATATATAGTTTTTCTACACCACCGAAACTGCAAACGTGTATAATGTTCACCAAAAGTGAACAGCCTACCAGGCCTGTATAATTGTAGGGGGAAATCAGTGCGTAATTAATGGCAGTATAAAAAGTATTCTTGAGCCCGGCTTAGGTTAGCTGTTGAAGTTGAAACCTCTATTGGGTCAAACTCTATTCTTCTCTCTAGTTGACTCTACATTGACACACTTGTCTGCCTTCCCAGCAGCCATCATATCTCAGTGATTTCATATCTGAGTGATTTCATATCTCAGTGACTTCCAGCTGTTTACAGACCAGCCTAGAAATCAAAGCTGTGGGCTGAAGTGATGTTAATCTGAGAAATAAAACACAGTCATTATTGAGCAATAACAGGAAGAGCACTTTGAGAGGTTCTGATGCACGGACAGGATGTGTGTCTGTCAGCCCAGGGGAAAGCTAGCAAGTCATGACTGAAGTCTGCTCTCTGCTAAAGAAACACACACACACACACACACACACACACACACACACACACACACACACACACACACACACACACACACAGTAGCACTTCTAGTCATCTTCCTTAAAGTTGACTCTCCTCACCAGCAGAATCATGGCAAATATTTGTATTATTATTGTTATTGTTATTATTATTATTATTATTATTATTATTATTATTATTATTATTGTTATTGTTATTGTTATTGTTATTATTATTATTATTATTATTATTATTATTATCATCGCTGTGTCTGTCATCTGCAGATCTGTTAAACATAGGAATGCTCATCGGGAGCAGCGGGCCGTTTCCCGGTGGCCTGTCTTGGTTTGGCCTGGCAAAAATTGCCCGCAGTCAGGCCACTGAACTTAGAGGCAACACACACACACACGCACACACACACACACACACACACACACACACACACACACACACACACACACACACCATCCCAGGTGCGGTGAGTGGAGAATGATATAAATAGAAGCATAATTTATCATTGTAAAGATCTAGATTCCTCAGTGACTCAGGTGTCTCTACATACAGCCTCCATCTCTCCTCAGTGTCTCAGGTGTCTCTCTGCATACAGCCTCCATCTCTCCTCAGTGACTCAGGTGTCTCTACATACAGCCTCCATCTCTCCTCAGTGACTCAGGTGTCTCTACATACAGTCTCCATCTCTCCTCAGTGACTCAGGTGTCTCTCTACATACAGTCTCCATCTCTCCTCAGTGACTCAGGTCTCTCTACATACAGTCTCCATCTCTCCTCAGTGACTCAGGTGTCTCTACATACAGCCTCCATCTCTCCTCAGTGACTCAGGTGTCTCTACATACAGCCTCCATCTCTCCTCAGTGACTCAGGTGTCTCTACATACAGCCTCCATCTCTCCTCAGTGACTCAGGTGTCTCTACATACAGCCTCCATCTCTCCTCAGTGACTCAGGTGTCTCTCTACATACAGTCTCCATCTCTCCTCAGTGACTCAGGTGTCTCTACATACAGCCTCCATCTCTCCTCAGTGACTCAGGTGTCTCTCTGCATACAGCCTCCATCTCTCCTCAGTGACTCAGGTGTCTCTACATACAGCCTCCATCTCTCCTCAGTGACTCAGGTGTCTCTCTACATACAGCCTCCATCTCTCCTCAGTGACTCAGGTGTCTCTACATACAGCCTCCATCTCTCCTCAGTGACTCAGGTGTCTCTACATACAGCCTCCATCTCTCCTCAGTGACTCAGGTGTCTCTACATACAGTCTCCATCTCTCCTCAGTGACTCAGGTGTCTCTCTACATACAGCCTCCATCTCTCCTCAGTGACTCAGGTGTCTCTCTGCATACAGCCTCCATCTCTCCTCAGTGACTCAGGTGTCTCTACATACAGCCTCCATCTCTCCTCAGTGACTCAGGTGTCTCTCTACATACAGCCTCCATCTCTCCTCAGTGACTCAGGTGTCTCTACATACAGCCTCCATCTCTCCTCAGTGTCTCAGGTGTCTCTCTGCATACAGCCTCCATCTCTCCTCAGTGACTCAGGTGTCTCTCTGCATACAGCCTCCATCTCTCCTCAGTGACTCAGGTGTCTCTCTGCATACAGCCTCCATCTCTCCTCAGTGACTCAGGTGTCTCTCTGCATACAGCCTCCATCTCTCCTCAGTGACTCAGGTGTCTCTACATACAGCCTCCATCTCTCCTCAGTGTCTCAGGTGTCTCTCTGCATACAGCCTCCATCTCTCCTCAGTGACTCAGGTGTCTCTCTGCATACAGCCTCCATCTCTCCTCAGTGACTCAGGTGTCTCTCTGCATACAGCCTCCATCTCTCCTCAGTGACTCAGGTGTCTCTCTACATACAGCTTCCATCTCTCCTCAGTGACTCAGGTGTCTCTACATACAGCTTCCATCTCTCCTCAGTGACTCAGGTGTCTCTCTACATACAGCCGCCATCTCTCCTCAGTGACTCAGGTGTCTCTACATACAGCCTCCATCTCTCCTCAGTGACTCAGGTGTCTCTACATACAGTCTCCATCTCTCCTCAGTGACTCAGGTGTCTCTCTACATACAGCCTCCATCTCTCCTCAGTGACTCAGGTGTCTCTACATACAGCCTCCATCTCTCCTCAGTGACTCAGGTGTCTCTACATACAGCCTCCATCTCTCCTCAGTGACTCAGGTGTCTCTACATACAGCCTCCATCTCTCCTCAGTGACTCAGGTGTCTCTCTACATACAGCCTCCATCTCTCCTCAGTGACTCAGGTGTCTCTCTACATACAGTCTCCATCTCTCCTCAGTGACTCAGGTGTCTCTCTGCATACAGTCTCCATCTCTCCTCAGTGACTCAGGTGTCTCTCTACATACAGCCTCCATCTCTCCTCAGTGACTCAGGTGTCTCTCTACATACAGCCTCCATCTCTCCTCAGTGACTCAGGTGTCTCTACATACAGCCTCCATCTCTCCTCAGTGACTCAGGTGTCTCTCTACATACAGTCTCCATCTCTCAGTGACTCAGGTGTCTCTACATACAGCCTCCATCTCTCCTCAGTGACTCAGGTGTCTCTCTACATACAGCCTCCATCTCTCCTCAGTGACTCAGGTGTCTCTCTACATACAGTCTCCATCTCTCAGTGACTCAGGTGTCTCTACATACAGCCTCCATCTCTCCTCAGTGACTCAGGTGTCTCTACATACAGCCTCCATCTCTCCTCAGTGACTCAGGTGTCTCTCTACATACAGCCTCCATCTCTCCTCAGTGACTCAGGTGTCTCTACATACAGCCTCCATCTCTCCTCAGTGACTCAGGTGTCTCTCTACATACAGTCTCCATCTCTCCTCAGTGACTCAGGTGTCTCTCTACATACAGCCTCCATCTCTCCTCAGTGACTCAGGTGTCTCTACATACAGCCTCCATATCTCCTCAGTGACTCAGGTGTCTCTACATACAGCCTCCATCTCTCCAGACTCAACAAGTCATTTTAACAGTATCATTTAGGGCTAGCTGATATGGACCAAAAATCATATCTCAGTATTTTTAGGCCAAATGGCGATACACAATTTCCAACCTCAAGTAGGGCATGAAACAAATATGGCCGCCATGTGAATAAAGGTCATGATCAAGTGTTTAGCTCACAGAGCTCACAGAGATGACGGCATAATGAAGGCAGAAGAATGAATGAGACGAGCTGTTGAGACAGGCAGCAGAACGGAGGAGGGGATGGTCATCACACAGTTGTGTTGTAGATGCTGCTGCTCCATAGAAGCTTAATTGTCTAAACACAACAACACTATGCCTGTGACACACAGGCTCATACAGCTTATTGTCTAACCACAACAACACTATGCCTATATGACACACAGACAGGCTCATACAGCTTGAACAATTGGCCCTTAGACTTGGAGTGCTCTGAGCTTATAGAAAGCACTAGAATGGATGAGGAGAGCTAAGGAGCTAAGGAGTGTATTCCACCATGTTACATTTGGATAACTTTGGATAACTATGACTTTCGGTGGATGGTTGTAAAGATCACAAAGCCTTTTTTCTCACTATACCAGAGTGAGAGGAAGAGCATTCAGTTGACACAGTGTGACTGCTACAGTGCTCTTGACCTTTTCACTGCTTCACTTCTGCTGGGAGATGTTTTCACCGCCTCTGATGCTTCTCACCTGCTCCCACTGCACTGAATTAGATAGGTCTGCCTATAGGGAGGTGTGTGTGTGTGTGTGTGTGTGTGTGTGTGTGTGTGTGTGTGTGTGTGTGTGTGAGAGATAATGAAAAAGAAGAGAAAGGAGAGAACAGAGTATGAGGAGAAGCAGCAGAAGAGGAGGAGGATGGAGTACGTGATGATGGAGTACGTGAGGGGAAAATGGAGGTGGGAAGAAGATGCAGTGTGGTGTGATGAAGAAGAGAGGAAAGACACTTAGAGAGATGAAACCCCAGGAAATGCCAATGGAACTGTAAAGGCCAGATTAGCATGAGAGGCATTCCATTGGTCAGTGCCTGCATGTAACTCCGCCCTCATCACTTCCTCTGGTTGTGATGATGTCTGAGGGAAGGAGGGGTAGTCAGCAGAGTGGTGGCGTTGCTGCTTATCCTCTTCTCTCTGGGGCCCTCTTGTCTCTTATCGGTGTGTTTGAGCTGTTTCCTGTAAGCATTGCATCCATGTATGTTTGCTGTGCAAACAAACAAACTCACAGGGAGCCAAGATGGCTGCCCGGGCCATTTCAAGACCAGCCGGTTGCACAAAGCACCTTGACGCCTGTTTATGTTACTGTTAATGATAGTCTTCTTACGTATACGTGAAGCAGAAAAGCAATTTATTATTTTGGCCGGTAAAAAATATGCTTGGCCAGTGGATTTTTTTTTTTTTTTTGGTCTACCAGCCATTTGTCCAGTAACAAAGTTAATGTTGGACCCTGCTGGCACATAATCCACTGCTTCTTACTCTGTCTCTTCTCTCTTGTTGTCACGCGTTCTGTCACCACAACGTGCTGTGTGTCTGTGTGTGTGTGAGCGTGTGTGTGTGTGTACTGTGCTCTCTCTGTCTGGTGTGTGTGTGTGTGTGTGTGTGTGTGTGTGTGTGTGTGTGTGTGTGTGTGTGTGTGTGTGTGAGAGAGAGAGAGCATGAGTGTGAGCATGCATACCAGTCTGTACTGTATGTGGTCACAGTGAGGCTCAGTTCAGTGTTTGTGTCACAATGCCTCTATTGTTTTCAGAGACTAAATGCCAAATAAATGATACTAAGGCCCATTGACTTGTAGTGGAACTGCAAAGAGACTTTGTTCCAGCTGGTTTTGGGGGCCATGTTGGCCTGTGTCACACAGATGAAAGTGAAGGCAGATAGGAAAGATGGGGACTTGTCTTTATAGTCAGCATGATAGATGTAGGCAGCCTTAACTGTAAGTGCCATAATATGCAAAATACATAATGAGGAATTTGTCTTAGTGTCTGTATGCAGCGTAGCTGTCATATTAATATTCAGAGATAAAGAAGTAGGAGAAATAGCTAAAAGACAATCACAATGTTGCAAGTGCAATCCAATATATGTACAATACACATGAGTGGAGGAGTGTTCAGTTAGACATTAAATATTAATTTACATTTACAGATCATTTACAGATACATTTACAGTAGTTGGTTAAACCCATACAATTAAATGTTGATGTTATTAGCTGTTAGCTGTGTAATAGCTGATGTTATTAGCTGTTAGCTGTCTAATAGCTGATGTTATTAGCTGTTAGCTGTGTAATAGCTGATGTTATTAGCTGTTAGCTAGCTGTGTAATAGCTGATGTTATTAGCTGTTAGCTAGCTGTGTAATAGCTGATGTTATTAGCTGTTAGCTGTGTAATAGCTGATGTTATTAGCTGTTAGCTAGCTGTGTAATAGCTGATGTTATTAGCTGTTAGCTGTGTAATAGCTGATGTTATTAGCTGTTAGCTGTGTAATAGCTGATGTTATTAGCTGTTAGCTGTGTAATAGCTGATGTTATTAGCTGTTAGCTGTGTAATAGCTGATGTTATTAGCTGTTAGCTAGCTGTGTAATAGCTGATGTTATTAGCTGTTAGCTGTGTAATAGCTGATGTTATTAGCTGTTAGCTAGCTGTGTAATAGCTGATGTTATTAGCTGTTAGCTGTGTAATAGCTGATGTTATTAGCTGTTAGCTGTCTAATAGCTGATGTTATTAGCTGTTAGCTGTGTAATAGCTGATGTTATTAGCTGTTAGCTAGCTGTGTAATAGCTGATGTTATTAGCTGTTAGCTGTGTAATAGCTGATGTTATTAGCTGTTAGTTTAGTTTAGTTTAGTTTAGTTTATTTCGGTCAATTTCACAAGTACAGCTCAATACAGTTGTGATTAAAGAAAAGCAAGAAAACAAAATAAGAGAACAAACAGTGATTGCTGGTTGGGTGTATACAAGCCTGAAAAGACCGAAAAGGAGTAGGCTGAAGCAAACGCTTATAGCACCTACCCTTTTTACATTTTTTATTTTTTATTATTTTTTATTATTTTTATTATTATTATTATTATTATTATTATTATTATTTTCTTTTTTCTTGATATATAATATTGATAATATTGATAGTAATGATAATAACAATAATAATGAGTACTAAGCAAAATACAGGTATTCTATATACACATGAATTGTACTTACAGAGTGTCAAATACACAAACTAAGTTTCTATATATCTATGAATGTAATAATATGTTTAAATATAATAATGTAATATAATATAAATATCAATCTTGAGTTTTATATTTGTTAATAATCTGATTTTTTAACATTTTTTTAAATTTGTTGATTGTTTTACACATTTTTATTTCATTTTCTAGTCCATTCCATAATTTAACTCCTTTAACTGTTATACATCTTTGCATTGCATTTGTTCTGGTTTTTGTTCTTGTAGTTGTAAACATGCAGATTCCTCTTAGATTATAAGTGCTTTCTCTGGTTCTGAACAACCTCTGGATGCATTCTGGGAGAACTTTGTTTTGGATTTTGTACATGAATTGTGCCGTTTGAAAGTCCACCAAGTCTATGAATTTGAGGGCATGTGATTGTATAAATAATTTATTTGATGGTTCGTTATAATCAGCTCTGTTAGCTGTGTAATAGCTGATGTTATTAGCTGATGTTATTAGCTGTTAGCTGTGTAATAGCTGATGTTATTAGCTGTTAGCTAGCTGTGTAATAGCTGATGTTATTAGCTGTTAGCTGTGTAATAGCTGATGTTATTAGCTGTTAGCTGTGTAATAGCTGATGTTATTAGCTGTTAGCTGTGTAATAGCTGATGTTATTAGCTGTTAGCTGTCTAATAGCTGATGTTATTAGCTGTTAGCTGTGTAATAGCTGATGTTATTAGCTGTTAGCTGTCTAATAGCTGATGCTAATGACGTGTTTCCAACTGTGATAAAATTACAACTCTAACTTCATAAAAACCAATAAACTAGAAGTTCAAAGTATACAAAAGATTTATTTACAAAACAGCAAAGTCACACAGAGCTCAGGTTCAACCCCCTTCATTTCCTGTCCTTGGGGATTGACCCCGAACTCCCCCCACTCACATCCTTTTATAGCCTTCCACATGAAGTCCTATGACAGAGAGCAGCTTGATGCAGATAGCGCCCCCCTAAGTCTTGAGGGAGATATTACAACTGCTAAATTCTCTCCACACCACTTGCCACTTCTCACCTCCGACCATAAACCAATGCAGTGTGTTTTGTTGGGTGTGCTCAGCTGTTGGTGTTTTGGGCTGCAGGCAGTGCAGGGCTGGATGGACCAGTCTGTCCGTACTGTGGAATGTCTGTCAGCTGCTTGAGTTGATGTGTGCACTGCAAGCTGAACCACATTACCTACCACCAACTATCGCTATGACGAATGATACAGGCAGTAATGTACATTGTACACGAGCTGTTAAGGAGCATAAATTGCCATGGTGATCTATCGCGGTAAGAAGTAAACTAGCGTCGTAGCACGGCAAACCCAGGGTTAAACCTGAAGTTAGCTCGCTAAGCCACTAATCTTGCTTCGTGGTACAGGCGTCTGGTCTTGGCATGCCAGGGTCACCTCTAGAATAGATGACCTGATCGCCAGGTCTTGGCATGCCAGGGTCACCTCTAGATGACCTGATCACCTGGGGCCTGTACTACTTAGCTAGATTAATGCCTTATGCGAGTAAGTTTGAGTTTGAACCTGGTTTAGCCGTACTACAAAGCAAGTTAACTTCTAATCACCATGGCAACTCATGCTGCAAAGCTAACCTGGTCCCGACCAGGTTAGCTTCAGAGGATAAGATCAAAATCCATGACAGACCCATATAATCGGCTCTCTGGAGTCACTCACCGTTCATATAAGATCGCCATATGAAAAATAGATTGCAGTCAACTGAGAATAGAACAAGAAAAACATTCGTGGCTCTGTAGGCTACATAATTAAATTAAGCCTACTTACCACTTTATGTCTTAACAGCTGAACGATGCGTGGAGAAATATGATCACTATTAATCACCGCAGCGCATATCATAAACGGTGCCTCAAATGGAGTGATGGTGATATTCTCCTACATGCCAGAAAAGCCTATACATATAATATAGATATGGGATAAATATGGGATAGCCCCAATACTAAATATGCAGGCTACTCTTGCATGTTTCAGCTGGAACTGTCCTGTAGGCTGTATGCCAATATATGAGCAAAAATAGGCTAGTTTTTATCAATGAAAACTATGCCCGCATCGTCTCAATTCAGTTCAGCAGTTTTCTCTTTTATAGCCTATTAGGCATCAGCATTATCATTATTTTATATATGAATTATTCAATCAGTGCAACCACACACATGAGTGATAGAGATCATTATTCATTGAGCATGCGTTTCTAAATCTATGGTCTAAATAGGCTTACAGATTGTGGAAATTTATAGACTGAGATTACACATTTACATTACACTCGCACAAAGCTGCTGTAGGAGACAGAAATCGCTGATCAAAGTAAATCAAATGACTGATGTGAATACAAGCGGCAGCTTTAGCAGTCCTTCAGCAGACTATATCCAACGCGGATTTTCATTCTGACATAGGTTACATTAAATATCCGCTAAAACTCTGATCACACTGGCTTTCATTGAACGAGGAAATGGGTGTGGAAATGGGTGTGGGCGTGGATCAACTCAGCTGTTCATAATGTGATTGGCTAGCGCACCTCTTTCGCGTGGACGCGCGCCTGTGCACGAGCGAAAAACGTGCGCGTGCACAGGCAGATCCCAGATAAAGCCAGCTTCAGTTATCGAGTAGAAAACCAGCGTCGTAGTATCGTTAAACTAGATAGCTTTGATCCTGTTCAGTCAAACCAGATCAAAGTGACAGATCGCGGGTCTGTTAAGATAGCTTCGTAGTATAGGGTACTGGTCTTGGCATGTCAGGGTCACCTCTAGAAGACCTGATCACCTGGTCTTGACATGTCAGGGTCACCTCTAGATGACCTGATCACCTGGTCTTGACATGTCAGGGTCACCTCTAGATGACCTGATCACCTGGTCTTGGCATGTCAGGGTCACCTCTAGATGACCTGATCACCTGGTCTTGGCATGTCAGGGTCACCTCTAGATGACCTGATCACCTGGTCTTGACATGTCAGGGTCACCTCTAGATGACCTGATCACCTGGTCTTGACATGTCAGGGTCACCTCTAGATGACCTGATCACCTGGTCTTGGCATGTCAGGGTCACCTCTAGAAGACCTGATCACCTGGTCTTGACATGTCAGGGTCACCTCTAGAAGACCTGATCACCTGGTCTTGGCATGTCAGGGTCACCTCTAGATGACCTGATCACCTGGTCTTGACATGTCAGGGTCACCTCTAGAAGACCTGATCACCTGGTCTTGACATGTCAGGGTCACCTCTAGATGACCTGATCACCTGGTCTTGGCATGTCAGGGTCACCTCTAGATGACCTGATCACCTGGTCTTGGCATGTCAGGGTCACCTCTAGATGACCTGATCACCTGGTCTTGGCATGTCAGGGTCACCTCTAGAAGACCTGATCACCTGGTCTTGACATGTCAGGGTCACCTCTAGAAGACCTGATCACCTGGTCTTGGCATGTCAGGGTCACCTCTAGAAGACCTGATCACCTGGTCTTGACATGTCAGGGTCACCTCTAGAAGACCTGATCACCTGGTCTTGGCATGTCAGGGTCACCTCTAGATGACCTGATCACCTGGTCTTGGCATGTCAGGGTCACCTCTAGATGACCTGATCACCTGGTCTTGACATGTCAGGGTCACCTCTAGATGACCTGATCACCTGGTCTTGGCATGTCAGGGTCACCTCTAGATGACCTGATCACCTGGTCTTGGCATGTCAGGGTCACCTCTAGATGACCTGATCACCTGGTCTTGACATGTCAGGGTCACCTCTAGAAGACCTGATCACCTGGTCTTGGCATGTCAGGGTCACCTCTAGATGACCTGATCACCTGGTCTTGACATGTCAGGGTCACCTCTAGAAGACCTGATCACCAGGTCTTGACATGTCAGGGTCACCTCTAGATGACCTGATCACCTGGTCTTGACATGTCAGGGTCACCTCTAGATGACCTGATCACCTGGTCTTGACATGTCAGGGTCACCTCTAGAAGACCTGATCACCTGGTCTTGGCATGTCAGGGTCACCTCTAGATGACCTGATCACCTGGTCTTGACATGTCAGGGTCACCTCTAGATGACCTGATCACCTGGTCTTGACATGTCAGGGTCACCTCTAGATGACCTGATCACCTGGTCTTGACATGTCAGGGTCACCTCTAGATGACCTGATCACCTGGTCTTGGCATGTCAGGGTCACCTCTAGATGACCTGATCACCTGGTCTTGGCATGTCAGGGTCACCTCTAGATGACCTGATCACCTGGTCTTGGCATGCCTCTAGATGCGTGCAAGAAAACCTGCCCTGGGGGACTGGACCTCCGGGGTTGCCTTCGACCTTAAAAAACTACTGTTCAGTTTTGTTCAGTTACACCAAAGTTTGCCAACTAGGTGTTTGGACAACAACCCGTGACCAATCACAGTGCTTAAAAATGGTGAACTCATTACGCAAATGCACATTTAAATTACCAAGGGGAATAATGTTGTTGTTGTTGTTGTTGTTGTTGTGCTGGAGGACGTTGCAGGCGGGCCCTAATATGCAGTACATTTTCCACTCTTTCTTACTATTTTCTTCTATTTATTTCTTCCATTTCAGACAGCCATCATCACCCAGTTCCCATGTGGTGCCTTTGTTAAGATAATGAGTGTCTGACCCATTTGTGGGGCCACGTAAGGCTAATTGCTCTGGTAAAAGAGGGCATAGTCAGTGCTGGGTGGAAGTGTCACCCCTGAGCGTAACATCTCTCTCTAGTTCCCATGGAGAAACACCCTCAGCCAATCACAGCCATGGAGAAACACCCTCAGCCAATCACAGCATCAAAGCACCACACAGGGCTCGTGATGGGAACGGTCTCGGCTGTTAATCCACTCATTATCGTGTGGTGTCTTTCTTCTGTTGTCTTCTGTAATTAGTAAGTGATGGAGACAAGAATTCAGGGACAAGTTATGATTATATTCAGGAGTACAAACCAATTAGCCTGTTAAATAAGAGTTTTGAGACTGCCTCTGACCTTTGACATTCAAACAGGAACGAGCCAAGACTCCTCTGTCTTTAATTAACCCTCAAATTTCACAGTGAAAAAGACTTGACTATGATTAAGACTCTGAAAACATTAACACCCTAATAATTATAATTGTATTATTATTCATTATAATACATAATACGTATAATGATAAATACTTATAATAACCATAACTATAGTAAGATCTCAAAATGACTGTGACAGTGATTTATTGATGTTAAAATGGTAAATCAAGTAAAATAAAGACATATTTATTTACCCATAAAGAAAACACCAAAACAAAATAGCTTTTGACCCACTCAATATAAATGTAATTAATTACAGACAAGCTTTTGATCCACCCACTGCTTTAGCCATGTCCACTGCTTTAGCCATGTCCACTGATTTAGCCATGCCCACTGATTTAGCCATGTCCGCTGATTTAGCCATGCCCACTGATTTAGCCATGCCCACTGATTTAGCCATGCCCACTGATTTAGCCATGTCCACTGATTTAGCCATGCCCACTGATTTAGCCATGCCCACTGATTTAGCCATGTCCACTGATTTAGCCATGCCCACTGATTTAGCCATGTCCACTGCTTTAGCCATGCCCACTGATTTAGCCATGCCCACTGATTTAGCCATGTCCACTGCTTTAGCCATGCCCACTGATTTAGCCATGCCCACTGATTTAGCCATGTCACACTGCTTTAGCCATGTCCACTGCTTTAGCCATGCCCACTGATTTAGCCATGCCCACTGATTTAGCCATGTCCACTGCTTTAGCCATGCCCACTGCTTTAGCCATGTCCACTGCTTTAGCCATGTCCACCAAGTGGACGGACTTGTTGTTGCAGTAACCCATGCTTCATGATGCTTGCATCCATGACACCATACAGTTTTTTACTACTACATTGTGATTGGCCAGTGAACACATTCTCACATTTCCACTGTCAAGAAGTGCAGTCCATTGTGTTGATTTCTAATTAAATTAACTAGCACCACCTTGTGGCAAAAATATATTATGTGTTTGTTACTGCAGAGATTCCAGAGAAACACTTGGCTTACCAAAGTTAGAAACATGGAAGATTTAAACACTTGGCTAACATGGAAAGCCAACAGCTTAATCTGTTATCTTTTAAGCTTACAGTTCTGCTACAGTCTAGTGGCTACATCCATAGCACATGGATGTTAGCTACAGACATTACATACGGTAGTTACTATAGTTACATTTTGAAATTACTTTAGCTTCTAATACAATGATTTCAAATCAATGTTTTTTTTCAAACTAGCTGTTTAACTCATTGAGTGCCAGCCACTTTTGGAGAACGGACGCTCCCAGTGCCAGAGTTTCACAGCGTTTTCAGTGATTTCTCGAGGCCCACAGAATATTGTGTGATATTACTATGTAAACACCGAACACGCCCAAAGAACGATGAGACTCTCTTCTATCATCAGCAAAAAAAGTTTATTGATATCATTTTCCGTTCTTTAGTTATGAGCCGGAGAAGATAGGTTGATTTCACCAAAAAGAGACGTTTCAAATTAGAAGCTGAGATAATTAGCCTTTTGTGAAATGAAGCATTTCAAGCACATGACTGACTCTGAAGCTAATATTTTCTGATGTGACACCTCAAAAATAATTTCCTTCAATAAAACAGTGAAAACAAAGGAATTTTGTTTGGCAAAATAATATTTTTTAGCTGCAACCAGCAGCGCTGGCCCCTGCGTGCGCTGCTGGTTGCAGCTTCTTGCTGGTCTTGATTTACTGCTGGTGGGCATCAGATATTCTAGCTTGTGTTTGCTAATCCTGTCCTGCTGTCTGGGTCTGTCTGGGTCGCTGTTGTATGCTGCCCTGCGTGCCCCCCCCCCCCCCCCTCAACTGCAAACCCCTCCTCCGTGGGTGTGTCTCTGGTGGCTCTGGTGGCTCTCTGCTGAGTTTGCTCTGCACTGAAAAGTGCGCTACATCCAGCTTTTTTACAGCGTTCCGTGTGTATTTTTCACCGGCTCCCATCGCTTCCAGTTGAGAATAATAACAACTCCACAACTAATCATGCGGATGGGCTATCGCAGCGGACACGGAGGGGCTCAATTGTGGCAGCAGATTGGCTGCTGCAGGCACAGCTAACGTTATGCTTCTAGCATATCAATGCATACCGATGCGATTTCCGTTTCCCCATGACTTGTTCTCTCTTTTTTCCTCGCCTTTCTCTAATCTGGAGAGCACTGTCGCCACCTAATGGGTCCCTAAAATAGCTTTTACACATTCAACATCCACCATACTTTCACAGGAGATGGATCCGGCTTTGATCCACGTCCCACCATCAAAAAACGCAATTGACGACAATCGTCGTCATTGGCACTCTACGTTAGTATTTGAATTGACGACGATTGTCGTCATTGGCACTCAATGAGTTAATAAGCTTCTTTTTTAATAAGCATGGTAATACATGGAATTGGTCATTATGGCAAAATAAAGCCCTACAGTAAGCATCAGAGTTATAGTGTAACTAGAAGGGCACTCTGAGAGCACAGACCTCTGAGTCAGTGCATGGACTGAGTGAGTCAGTGCATGGACTGAGTGAGTCAGTGCATGGACTGAGTGGGTCAGTGCATGGACTGAGTGAGTCAGTGCATGGACTGAGTGAGTCAGTGCATGGACTGAGTGGGTCAGTGCATGGACTGAGTGAGTCAGTGCATGGACTGAGTGGGTCAGTGCATGGACTGAGTGAGTCAGTGCATGGACTGAGTGAGTCAGTACATTTGAAGGCAGGCATGTGCCTTTGCTTTTGATGTCAGAGGGCTTTTATTGTTTCAGAGCTGCTTGGAGCCTGCAGGCACATTTCCACTTCAAAGCACTTACACCTCATTACATATGCATACAGTTTATCCTGAACTACACACACACACACACACACACACACACACACACACACACACACACACACACAGAGGTGAAACAATCTTCTAACTGCCGTGGGTAGACATTGAGACATTGATTAATGGTGGTCTCTGATGGCCCTAAAGAAGATGGCTGTTTCTCTAAACATGCACTGAAGTCCTGACTCTCACCAGCTGCTAGCCGCTCGGCCTGCATGTTGAGAAACAATCGGCTTTGTCCGCACTCCCGTGCGTGCAGATCATTACTGTCCGAGCCCCTCCTACAGGCTGCGGCTCGCTAGCAGTGTGGCTGTAGTTTAGCCCCTCCTACAGGGTGTGGCTCGCTAGCAGTGTGGCTGTAGTTTAGCAGCTCCTCCTACAGGGTGTGGCTCACTAGCAGTGTGGCTGTAGTTTAGCCCCTCCTACAGGCTGCGGCTCACTAGCAGTGTGGCTGTAGTTTAGCCCCTCCTACAGGCTGCGGCTCGCTAGCAGTGTGGCTGTAGTTTAGCCCCTCCTACAGGCTGCGGCTCGCTAGCAGTGTGGCTGTAGTTTAGCCCCTCCTACAGGGTGTGGCTCACTAGCAGTGTGGCTGTAGTTTAGCAGCTCCTCCTACAGGCTGCGGCTCGCTAGCAGTGTGGCTGTAGTTTAGCAGCCCCTCCTACAGGCTGCGGCTCGCTAGCAGTGTGGCTGTAGTTTAGCCCCTCCTACAGGCTGCGGCTCGCTAGCAGTGTGGCTGTAGTTTAGCCCCTCCTACAGGGTGTGGCTCACTAGCAGTGTGGCTGTAGTTTAGCCCCTCCTACAGGGTGTGGCTCACTAGCAGTGTGGCTGTAGTTTAGCCCCTCCTACAGGGTGTGGCTCACTAGCAGTGTGGCTGTAGTTTAGCCCCTCCTACAGGGTGTGGCTCACTAGCAGTGTGGCTGTAGTTTAGCCCCTCCTACAGGGTGTGGCTCACTAGCAGTGTGGCTGTAGTTTAGCCCCTCCTACAGGGTGTGGCTCGCTAGCAGTGTGGCTGTAGTTTAGCCCCTCCTACAGGGTGTGGCTCGCTAGCAGTGTGGCTGTAGTTTAGCCCCTCCTACAGGGTGCGGCTCGCTAGCAGTGTGGCTGTAGTTTAGCCCCTCCTACAGGGTGTGGCTCGCTAGCAGTGTGGCTGTAGTTTAGCCCCTCCTACAGGGTGTGGCTCACTAGCAGTGTGGCTGTAGTTTAGCAGCTCCTCCTACAGGCTGCGGCTCGCTAGCAGTGTGGCTGTAGTTTAGCCCCTCCTACAGGGTGCGGCTCACTAGCAGTGTGGCTGTAGTTTAGCCCCTCCTACAGGGTGTGGCTCGCTAGCAGTGTGGCTGTAGTTTAGCCCCTCCTACAGGGTGTGGCTCACTAGCAGTGTGGCTGTAGTTTAGCAGCTCCTCCTACAGGCTGCGGC
>NC_139631.1:53371082-53378582 GCF_964638095.1 Poromitra crassiceps | reverse complement strand
CTTTAAAATATTACTGTCTGTGTAGAGTAACTGGTTACTTATTACACTACTTTTGCATTACTTTCACCAAAACAACAGCAGCAGCAGAATGACATCGCCGCCCTGGAACCATCCCGAAAAATAATTTCAACCGCCTTGAAGTCAGTGTAAACAATCCAAAATTCTAAATATTATCCTTTTCCTTTGTTATTGTCATCTATAGTGGTTATTTGCATAAAAACACACGGTTTGATTAGGAAATGATTGTATCTTTTTTAAATATGTGCTTTGATTTAAAAAAAAGTAACTCAATTTGTAACTTGAGTTACTTGTATAATATTACTGAAATCCTATAAGTAATAAGTTATATTACTGAGTTACTGCTAAAAGTAATATATTACATGTAATATATTACTTTTGTAATGAGTTACCCCCAACACTGCTACTGTATAATGTAATTTTTCCTCTCCACAAAACGTTGACCAAATTTCAGACCAATTATGGCAAATGCTGCAGTATTCCATGTTCTACAGTAGAGCATTCCATCTGTGAGACAGAGAGACAGACAGCTAGCAGGCAGTGAGACAGAGAGACAGACAGCTAGCAGACAGTGAGACAGAGAGACAGACAGACAGGTTGTATTGACGGGCCAATTGTTCTCTCTCACAGGTCAGTTCCCACGCCAACTGTGTGTGTGTGTGTGTGTGTGTGTGTGTGTGTGTGTGTGTGTGTGTGTGTGTGTGTGTGTGTGTGTGTGTGTGTGTGTGTGTGTGTGTGTGTGTGTGAGAGAGTGAACCAGGGTCGGTCAGAGTTGATTATCAGCCCATTGATTGGGATGTTTCCAATGCACACAGATCCATATCTGACCTCCAGCCTGTTTTATCATGTTTCTTACTCACTAACCCTGTTCTTCCCTGTTCCCCTCCCCACAGAGTTCAGGGAGTGAGGACATGGTCTGGGAGCAGTACACAGTCACTCTACAGAGGGTGAGTTCACACATTAACTGATCTGAGAGCAGTACACAGTCACTCTACAGAGGGTGAGTTCACACATTAACTGGTCTGGGAGCAGTACCCAGTCACTCTACAGAGGGTGAGTTCACACATTAACTGATCTGAGAGCAGTACACAGTCACTCTACAGAGGGTGAGTTCACACATTAACTGGTCTGAGAGCAGTACACAGTCACTCTACAGAGGGTGAGTTCACACATTAACTGATCTGAGAGCAGTACACAGTCACTCTACAGAGGGTGAGTTCACACATTAACTGATCTGAGAGCAGTACACAGTCACTCTACAGAGGGTGAGTTCACACATTAACTGGTCTGAGAGCAGTACACAGTCACTCTACAGAGGGTGAGTTCACACATTAACTGATCTGAGAGCAGTACACAGTCACTCTACAGAGGGTGAGTTCACACATTAACTGGTCTGAGAGCAGTACACAGTCACTCTACAGAGGGTGAGTTCACACATTAACTGATCTGAGAGCAGTACACAGTCACTCTACAGAGGGTGAGTTCACACATTAACTGGTCTGGGAGCAGTACACAGTCACTCTACAGAGGGTGAGTTCACACATTAACTGATCTGAGAGCAGTACACAGTCACTCTACAGAGGGTGAGTTCACAACACATTAACTGATCTGAGAGCAGTACACAGTCACTCTACAGAGGGTGAGTTCACACATTAACTGGTCTGAGAGCAGTACACAGTCACTCTACAGAGAGGGAGTTCACACATTAACTGATCTGAGAGCAGTACACAATCACTCTACAGAGGGTGAGTTCACACATTAACTGATCTGAGAGCAGTACACAGTCACTCTACAGAGGGTGAGTTCACACATTAACTGATCTGAGAGCAGTACACAGTCACTCTACAGAGAGGGAGTTCACACATTAACTGATCTGAGAGCAGTACACAGTCACTCTACAGAGGGTGAGTTCACACATTAACTGATCTGAGAGCATAATATGCTAGCTTGTTAGAAAGGGGGGTAAATAACTCTCCAAACAGGTTAAATTTGGGCGAGGGAAAACTATTTCAAAGGGGTTCCTTGATCTCTCAGCTCAATTGATCTGAATGAAAATTGGTCCCATGGGTACCACAAGTCTCCTCTTTACAGATAAGGTTGCATCTTTCACAGCCTAAGTAGCCGTGCAGACACCTCTAAGTAGGGTTAGGGTTAGGGTTAGACACCTCTGGGCAACATAGTCCTATTTGAAACTGAATGGTTGAAACAATGGCATTTGGAGAAAATGGCTTTCCATTTAATTTGGTGTCATTTAGAGCAAAGTTGCAACCATTGTCCTCGGTTGACCTGTTGATTTAGCATCGCTTCACACAAACTCTACAGTTATTCCTGCATTCTGTCTGAATGTAGGGTCACTAACAGATGTCTTTACTGACCACATCTCATCTTTCCTTCTCTCTCTCTTTAGGATTCCAAGATGGGTTTTGGCATCGCAGTGTCGGGGGGGCGGGACAATCCCAACGTGGACAACGGCGAGACGTCAATCATTGTGTCTGACGTGTTGCAGGGAGGGCCAGCAGATGGATTACTCTTGTAAGTCAGTTAAAACAGAAACCAGTGGAACAAGTGCAAAACTTTTACACCCCAGCCACTTTTCCCGACCCCCTCGTCGACCCCCCAACACCACCCATATCCCCCTATAGCCACCAATCCTACCCACCTCTCAAACACCACCCATATCCCCCTATAGCCACCAATCCTACCCACCTCTCAAACACCACCCATATCCCCCTATAGCCACCAATCCTACCCTCCCCTCCACCAGCACCCATATCCCCCTAGCCACCAATCCTACCCTCCCCTCCACCAGCACCCATATCCCCCTATAGCCACCAATCCTACCCACCCCTCAAACACCACCCATATCCCCCTATAGCCACCAATCCTACCCACCTCTCAAACACCACCCATATCCCCCTATAGCCACCAATCCTACCCACCTCTCAAACACCACCCATATCCCCCTATAGCCACTAATCCTACCCACCTCTCAAACACCACCCATATCCCCCTATAGCCATCAATCCTACCCACCTTTCAAACACCACCCATATCCCCCTATAGCCACCAATCCTACCCACCTCTCAAACACCACCCATATCCCCCTATAGCCATCAATCCTACCCACCTTTCAAACACCACCCATATCCCCCTATAGCCATCAATCCTACCCACCTCTCAAACACCACCCATATCCCCCTATAGCCACTAATCCTACCCACCTCTCAAACACCACCCATATCCCCCTATAGCCACCAATCCTACCCACCTCTCAAACACCACCCATATCCCCCTATAGCCACCAATCCTACCCACCTCTCAAACACCACCCATATCCCCCTATAGCCACCAATCCTACCCTCCCCTCCACCAGCACCCATATCCCCCTAGCCACCAATCCTACCCACCCCTCAAACACCACCCATATCCCCCTAGCCACCAATCCTACCCACCCCTCAAACACCACCCATATCCCCCTAGCCACCAATCCTACCCACCCCTTGAATCCTGACTCTCTACCACCTTCCTATCCCTCCCTAGCTATGAGCCTTTAACCACTAAACTCAACATGATACCGTGTGACAGTAATATCGCCCTTTTTTTCTTCTTCTCCTTGTCAAATCCATGGCGGGCTAAAACAAACGAGCCAGCGGGCCACGCCTTGATCTGACATGATTTGTGTGTGTGTTCAGCCACGCCTTGATCTGACATGATTTGTGTGTGTGTTCAGCCACGCCTTGATCTGACATGATTTGTGTGTGTGTTCAGCCACGCCTTGATCTGACATGATTTGTGTGTGTGTTCAGCCACGCCTTGATCTGACATGATTTGTGTGTGTGTTCAGCCACGCCTTTATCTGACATGACTTGTGTGTGTGTTCTTTTGTTTGTGCAGTGAGAACGACCGGGTCATTCAGGTCAACTCCACCCCCATGGACAACGTGCCTCACTCCTTTGCTGTGCAGTCGCTGCGCAAATGTGGCAAAGTGGCCAAGATAGTGAGTATGACCACACACAGCTGCCTTAGCATTCTTAGCTTAGCATGATGGCAAGATAGTATGACCTCAGACAGCTGCCTTAGCATTCTTAGCTTAGCATGATGGCAAGATAGTATGACCTCAGACAGCTGCCTTAGCATTAGGGATGCACCGATCGATCGGCACGTGACCGGAAATGGCCGATTTTCACGTGATCGGCCTCGATCGGTGATCTGTTCCGGTCACTCTAAATAGCCGATTCTGTGAGCCGATTTTCACATGACGTGCGCGCACCCCAAAGCACCGAGACAGGCACCCAGCCACCACACCACACACGCCAGCATACCTTCCTCGTTGTGGATTTTTTTCACCGTCAGTGAAGTAGACAAAGCTCGCAGTTTGTCACACATGCAAGTCGAAAATAAGCCGTGGAGACAGAGGTGCGGCCGTGTCCCGCTCGGCTGGAGTCCAGTCAGAGCGGCTCGCTTCACCTCACTGACCCCCCTCTCTCTGCTCTCTCTCCCCGGGAAGCGGTGCTCCAGCAACTCGCCACCGCGCACAGCCGGCTTGGCGAGTGTGTCCAGTATAACCATTCCCCGACCTGCTTTTCCATTCCACATCAGCGCTGCTGCCTCAGCCTGTCAAGTCATGTTGTAACGTGACGTGGATACAGGAGAGACTATTTGTTTCGTATTGCAAATAGAACGACATGAGAACGACGGACATAATAATAAAAATGCATCGGACTCACAAGTGTGCAACGTTTTCTGTGCGTGACGATATTTTTTCGGATGGCAGATAAAAATACGCATACCAAACTTCGGACTGTGTGTAAACTCCGCCTGATATTCAGACTGAAGATCGTTACTGTAACTCATAAACTCATTTCCCCTCTACTCAAGAGGACTGGTCTGGAGCCAGTCTATAAACTCCTTGTCCATGGATCATTTTGATGTTCTGTTGCACCTGTTTTCTTTTGGAAAAGTAAATGCATGATAGCTGTGGGATATAGGCTATTGGATTTAATTTAATTTTTGTATTCATTGTATTTGCACAAAAAAGCTCTGTCCAGTAGCCTAACCTGGAACACTTTTATTTTGAGATGTGTTTGAGTGAGAAGGTCCTACTTCATGCAAATGATAAGAATTGTTTATTTGTTTATTTGGATCCCCATTAGATGTAAGAATTGTTCTATGAATCTTAATTTTTAAACAAAGTTACAAAAACGTTTGTGTAAGCTGTCAATTGTTGTTTTTAGAAAAAAAAATCGGAATCGGCAAAAATCGGTATCAGCAAGTCAGACTATTCAAAAATCGGAAATCGGAATCGGCCAAGAAAATGGCAATCGGTGCATCCCTACTTAGCATTCTTAGCTTAGCATGATGGCAAGATAGTATGACCTCAGACAGCTGCCTTAGCATTCTTAGCTTAGCATGATGGCCAAGATACTATGACCACACACAGCTGCCTTAGCATTTTTAGCTTAGCATGATAGCCAAGATACTATGACCACACACAGCTGCCTTAGCTTTCTTAGCTTAGCATGATGGCAAGATAGTATGACCACACACAGCTGCCTTAGCATTTTTAGCTTAGCATGATAGCCAAGATACTATGACCACACACAGCTGCCTTAGCTTTCTTAGCTTAGCATGATGGCCAAGATAGTATGACCACACACAACTGCCTTAGCATTCTTAGCTTAGCATGATGACCAAGATAGTATGACCACACAGCTGCCTTAGCATTCTTAGCTTAGCATGATGGCCAAGATAGTATGACCACACACAGCTGCCTTAGCTTTCTTAGCTTAGCATGATGGCCAAGATAGTGAGTATGACGCTCTGTTTTCGCTCTGTGCCGGTCACAACTTGTACTGACTTCCTGCCTGGCTGCACACAATCGCTCGCGGCTCACGTCAAAAATAGAGCAGGCATGGAAACTATGGCTTCAGGCCGCGCGCCGCGGCCAGTGTGCCTGGTCTCATCTGTTAACAAGGACGCCGAAATGAAACTGCCTGCATGTCCAGATGCTTTGCCTTGCTTCCGCATCCAGTGTGTTATTGAATTGAGAGAGAGCACAGTGCACACACCAGAGAGAGAGAGACACACACACACACACACACACACCAGAGAGAGAGTGTGACGAAGATGTCGTCACTGGAAGCGGACAGCACATGGTAAAACCACTCAATCACATAAACTCATCCAGAAATACATAATTCCCCTCTGTCATTGTGGTGAGTGCACGCACCACAATAAATCACATCTTCAGTTTAAAGTTCACATACATCCTCTGCAATATAACATGTTGGAAAAACCACACACAGATTACTTAAATTAGTTGTTTATTCTATGGAATGTGTTTCTTATAATCTAAAAGCATTGCCATGTGATGATGCCATGTGAATTAATGTTCCTCTCCTCCATACTCACAGGGGCTGAAAAATGACAAACAAGATGGCTAGAGTTGCAAAAACAATTGGTGCTTTTATTCCAAAAAACAGTGAAAAACAGAACTTGGACGTCCACATAAAAATAGATAAACAAAAACTTGAAAATGTGCAAAGTTGACAAATGTCTGGTTACCTGTCTCTCACACACACACACACACACACACACACACACACACACACACACACACACACACACACACCAGAGAGAGACACACACACACACACACACACACACACACACACACACACACACACACACACACACACACACACCAGAGAGAGAGAGAGAGAGACACACACACACACACACACACACACACACACACACACACACACAGCACAGTGCACACACACACACACACACACACACACACACACACACACACACACACACACACACACACACACACACACACACACACAGACAGAGCACAGTGCACACACCAGAGAGAGAGATGGAGCCAGATGTTTTATTCACAGCTCACACACCTCCAACACCACACAGCCATAAATAACCCTCTGACACAACCCTCGTCAAGTGCGTGCGTGCATGTGTCACCACCGGGGGTAGTGATGTGACCTACTGTAGATGACTACTATCACTGGGTTTTGGTCTCTGTGTGTTAGACAGACAGAGAGGACAGACAGACAGAGAGGACAGACAGACAGACAGACAGATAGACAGAGAGGACAGACAGACAGACAGGCAGACAGAGAGGACAGACAGACAGACGCTCAAATGGCCCATTTCCACTGCTCCTATTGGCACGGCTCCGCCCGGCTCGACTCTCTATATATAAAAAGAGTGTGCAGTGTACATAATGTGATTGGTGTCGTGATGGTGGCTTGTTTGCCTCCTCCCTCGTTGTCAGACGGTGAAGAGACCCCGTAAGGTGGTGGTCCACTTGCTGAAGCAGCCCCCCTCCCCAGGCGGAGACAGCTCCACGCAGCACTACTACGACGCCGACGACGACAACGGCTGGCAGCGCGACACCGACAGCAAGGCCTACCTGGAGCCCGAGCACAGGGGGGGCCGCGGGGGCAGCCTGGA